>NW_006399752.1:2344476-2355882 GCF_000299155.1 Elephantulus edwardii | reverse complement strand
GTCAATTCTCCTTCTGTCCTCCCTAGTCATTGTCCAGCTCTCTGATGCATAACAAGTGATTGCAAAGACCATGGCCTGTATCAGGCGCACCTTCGTCTCCAAATGCTAATGAAAAAGCATTAGCATATATGAATCAATAATTGATAGAGTGTACTTTTATTGTTAAAATTCAGATTCAGCCAGGGCAGTAGAACTATTGTGTATAATTTGTTTTTGTTCTACCTTTGTTTATTTAGCTCTTCAGAATATATTGTGAGGTCCTTGACTTAAAAGCAGAGTGATACTCATACATATTAAGAGAACCATTTTGGATGAAGATTATTACTTGGAGTTTAAAAAAATATACTAAATATAGTGTTTATGATTCCATGTTTTTAGGAAACAATGAGAATGCAGTCATGCATAAAAAATTTCTGATATTTTCTTCTACAACAGAAAATTTCCTTCCCAACATTTGTCAGTTATGACCTTGCATACATACAATTCTAATACAACACACCGCTGTTTTAAGGAAAATATCACTAGGGTCTGGTTTTAGTGGAGGTCTTGTGGCTTAGTGGCCAGGAGCTGTGCTGCCAACCCAAAAGCATGCACTTCAAATCGACAAGCAGCTCTATAGGAGAAAGATGGGCAATCTCTTCTCTTGTGATTTTTAGGAGAGTCAGCTATGAGTTGATTCCTGCTGGGTGACACATAACAACAATATCAATGAAGTCAGACTGCAAAATAGACTGAAACACATGAAACTCAAGGTGAAATCTGTTCTTTTCCTTTAGCCTGTTGGCAGGCTATTTGGATCGTATCCTCGTATGTATGAGCTAGATTATGTGTCTTGGGATTATTTTCCCCCTAAATATTAAATTGTAAAGCAGCAAAGGAGTAAAGGTGATAGAGTGAAGGCCACCCAGTCCTTGCGAGTGAAATATAGCTCACTTAATGACATTTCAGTCCTAAATTACTTCACTGCAGGCGAATTTGTGGCTGAGGGGCTTGCACAAAAACATTCCTTGAGGACCATTTAAAAAAGCTGAATAAGCCAAGTGTCCTGTGTGACAACACTGAATATCAAAGTGGTGGTTCAGGTACACATATTATTGCCGGTGGCTCCAGGCCCAATAACCTATCCTCATAGAGATGCATTCCCCGGACACAAAACAAATCCTTTTCCAAGCTAGAGAACTTTATCAGATTTATCTCTCAGTGTCAGATCAGCAGGCAGGAAACAAATGAAGTCTGCAGCATGATTCAAATTAGAAGGAGAACAATTTACAGTGCTTACTGGCTTCTCGTAAACCTTATTAATGTTTGGCATGGGGTGCCAAAGAGCCATAAAGCATCGTCCTGCTGAACATTTATATCTGCTTTGTCTCTTATTATACGTCCTCAACACAGCTAAAATAATGGCAACCAGAGCATCTCGTGAGCAGGAAATGAGAAACTTGCACATGTTTTTGTCTTATAATCAAATATTCTTCCCTATCTTTTTTTAAAGTCTCCCTCTGGGAGGCAAAGTACTGTTTTTCGGTTTCATTTTTCCTTAAGCTGATGCCTGTAATTTCCACTTTGTTTTAGATTTGTCACAGCTCTAAAATGGAATTAAGTTGCTTATTTATGCTCATGTCTTCCATTAGTTTGGATTTGGGGCATTTCTTAATTCAGTCATGGCTATACAGTTGCTTGAATGCACATTCCCTCTTGAATTCTAGCCCATCGTGCTTTCATAATGTGAACTCTCTGCAGTTGGGGCCAACTTAATTATTTATTAGATTCTTTTTTTTTTCTTTCTCCAAGTTTTCATAATATATTTGACCTAATAATACTGGTGGGTGACATCTGTTGAAAAGTTTCTGTATGCTTGGCACCTTGTATTCTTACCTTATTCAATCATTTTAACAACGTCATGTGAGATGTGCTATTATCACCATCATGTAAGAGATGGAGATATAAAGTCTTCCTGGGATACCCTGCTAAGCAGAAAAGTGAGGAACTGCGTCCTAAATGTCCTGCTCTTAAGCGGTCTGCTGGGCTCCACTCTAAAACACTGATACACAGTTCATGGAATGTAACACCCTGGAAAACCTGAGGCTTACAGAGAAGATAGATGGACAATGGGGGAAAACCAGGTCAAAGAAGGTAGAAAGAAGGATGACATGAGGCTTCATGAAGAGTTATTGTAAGATGCTATCAAGTTATTTTCAACTCACAGTGACCCCATGAGACAGAGTAGAATTACCGCATGGGGTTTTCTGGGATATAATCTTTATAGAAAGGAGCCAAGGTGATATAATGCATCCAATGATAGACTATTAGCCATGCTAACCAAAAGGTGAAAGGTTCAAATTCACTCAGCCACACCTCAGGAGATAGATAATATCCTTTCTGTAAAATATCTATAGCATTAGAAACCTGATGAATAATCACCATGACTTGGAATTGACTTGATAGTAGTAGATCGGTTTTGTTTTAGTTTTAATATTTTTTTTTAGTTGAAATTTATTGGAAGTTCATAGAGAACCTGTGTTTCCATTCATTCATGTCACACATTTTCCTCCCTGCCCACCCCCCACAGTTCACTTTTCTATGAAGCTCTTATTCTGGACTTTTGTCATGCAAATAATACCTAATCATATATTTTTAAGCAGTTCTTTCCCCCCTCTGTTTCAATGCAGTGTACAATATTAATCTCTTTTCTTCATTTCCCCCTAACCCTCATGAAAGTCCTGTTTTATATAAGTGGCATTATACAGTATTTGTCCTTTTGTGACAGAGATATTTCACTCAGCATAATGTCTTCCCAGGTCACTCACTTTGTATAATATTTCATGAGTTCCTTGTTTTTCAGTCCTGGATGGTATTCCATTGTGTGACTATACCATAGTTTCTCTATCCATTTGTTTGCTGATGGGCATTTGGGTTGTTGCCATCACTTTGCTATTGTGAACAATGCAACAATAAACGAGGGTGTGCATAATCTGCTTAGGTGGCAGTTCTGGTTTCTTTAGGGTATAATCCCTGTAGTGGAATTTCTGGGTCAAATGGTATCTCTATTTTTAACATTTTGAGAAAGGACCATATTGCCTTCCATAGTGGCTGCACCATTTTACACTTCCACCAACAGAGAATATGGGTTCCAGTTTCTCCTCAACCTCACCAGCATTTGTTGTTTGCTGCTATGTTGATTTTTGCTCTTCTTACTGGGTTGAGATGATATCTCATAAATGTTTTGATTTGCAACTCTCTTGGAGCTAGGGATTTTGAACATTTCTTCATGTGCTTGTTTGCCATCTGAATGTCTTCTTTGGTGAATAGTTTTAATCTTTACAGAAGCAGATTGTCAGGTCTTTCTCCCACAGAGCTATTGGCTGAGTTCTAATAACCAACTCTCCTATTAACAGTCAAGTGCTTAACTAGTTGTGTCACCAGGGCTCCTTTACCAAGAGTAAGACTGAGGCAATCTTAGTTGCCAATTGGCTCTTATTCAGTTGTATTGGCTACTCAAATCCCTTGTTAATGGGAAGTAAGTAATAAGATTGGTCCTCTCAGGCATTCTGATTTAAAAACTATTTTATAATTTTTTTAATTTGAAATAATATTACACTAAAAAAGCTATGAGAAAAGTATGAGGACAACTCATATCCCTCCCTCTAGAATCTCCATCTGTTGCTATTTTCGTAACTATATTGTGGTTGCTTAAGAGAATTTCCTGGTTGTTTTAACATATACACTTAAATATTACAATATTAAAAATAATGACTATACACATGGGTCTGACCTGATGATCTACACAATAATTATAATGATTACATCTGTGAAAGAATTGTCAGAGAAGCTCAACATCAGCTGTGAAAACTAGACCAGGTAGACCATCAACTACTTGTAGATAAGTTCAAACTGAAGCTAAAGAAAATGAAATCAAATCTCCAAGAACCACAATTTGATCTCGAGTCTATCCTACATGAATATACAAACAATATTAGGAACAAGTTTGAGAACTTGAACACTAATGAGGGAAGACCAGATGAGCTGTGGGAGGAGATCAAGAATATTATCCATGAAGAATGCAAAAGGTCATTACAAAAATAGAGGAGGAAGAAAAGACTGAGATGGATGTCAGAAGACTCTGAATATTGCACTCTGGTGTTGAGAAGCCAAAGCAAAGGGAAGAAATCAAGATGTTAAGGAATTAAACAGCAGTTTTCAAAGAAGAGCAGTTTGGGAAGACAAAGCAAAGTGTTACAAGGAAATATGCAAAGAGCCAGAATTGAAAAATCAAGAGGAACAAAGTCCCTTGGCATACCTTAAGCTGAAATAACTGAAGAACAAACTCAAGCTTTGAGGTTCAATCCTTAAGGATGCTATGGGCAGAATATTGAATGATCTAGGGAGCATCGAAAGAAGATGGAAGGAGAACACAGAGTCACTGCACCAAAACCAATTGGTTGGAACAGAAGAATTTAATGAAACAATGTATGATGAGGAGGCAATGGTGATGAAGGAGCAAGTTCAAGCTGCTCTGCAGGAATTGGCAAAAAGCAAAGCCCCAGAAATTGATGGAACAACAATTGACATATTTCAACAAACAGATGCATCCCTGGACATGCTTACCAGTTAGTGCCAAGAAATCTGGAGGACAACTACCTGGCAAACTGACTAGAAGAGATCCATATTTATTTCCTTCAAATAAAAAAGTGATCAAACAGAGTATGGAGACTATCAAATAATATCACTGTTTAGAGAACAGAAAATGGGACATAGGGGCACAGGGTTGTAAACATCTCTCTGAAAGGGCAAGTGGGAATGAGAATATCACATCTCCTCATCATCACAGAGCAGAAAGCAGATAAAGAGCATATAACCGAGCCCCATGGTGTCTCTAGGGCCACACCAACAGCAAGAGATTAATTTCTTCATTGTTGACTCACAGAATTTACTCACAGTTGTGGTAATGAGAGTAAATGTTTATTAGGAAAATAGATTGGAGAGTGGGAGCAGCAGAGTGTTACTCAGTGCAAGTCCAGGTTTTAGTCCTGAAGTTCCAAGGCACAATTTCTCAATTATCTCAAGCTCTGGTTTCAGGTAAACAGTCCACTTTTCCTTCTATCATCCAAAAAGAACAGCAAAACCTTTAAGTATGGGCTTTATCTCAGAGCTCCTCTGGTTACACCATGCTGCACTTTCTCCACAGCAATGCCAAAGTCTTTCCACTACCATCACCAGGATTTTACTCTCACAAAGGTCTTACTCTCATCAGGGTCTGGCTGTTACCAGGGTCTTGCTCTCATTATGGTCTCACTATCATCAGAGACTCTCACCAGGGTCTCGCTCCAGTCTCCCTCAAGTCTTGCTCCTCAGTATAGAAAGCATTTTCTCTCTTATCCTAGTCCCACAGCTCTTGATGAGTTGCAAGACCATGTGTCTGCAGTTAAGGTAGCTGGAAACTAGAGAGGGGCTAACACAATGGCTAGAAAAACAAATTTTTAAGCTAATATCACAATAACTAATATCACACATAAGCTAAATCCTGTTGAAGAACATAAAAAAAAAATGACTGGAACAAGCATACTGACAGAGAACTACCAGAAATACAAGCTGGGTTTAGAAGAGGTAATGGTTCTAGGGACATCATAGCCAATGTCAGATGGATCATGGCTGGAAGCAGAGAGTACAAGAGGAATGCCTATCTGTGTTTCATTGACTATCAAAGGCATTTGAATATGTGGCTCACCAAGAATTGTGCCTAACCTTGAGAAGAATGGGAATCCCAGAACATTCCATGGTGCTCATGCAAAACCTATACTTGGACCAGGAAACAGTCATCAAAAGAGCAAGGAAACACTGCATAGTTCCAAATCAGGAAGGGAGAGTGTTAGGGATGTGTTCTGTCTCCAGACCTTTTCAATCTATATGCAGAACAGATCTTTTTATGTTTTCAAAACATTTTTAAAATTTTAATTATTATTTTAATGAGTGTTTATAGAAAAGTTAGATTTTCATTCCTCAATTGTTGTACATTCTACATCCCTTCTTCCTACCTAGTTCACTTTAAAAAAATTTCATTCATTGTTACACAATTACTTCCCCCTCCCCCTCAGTCCTCTCTGCAATGTACTTCTTATTCTGGGGTGTTGTCATACACATAATGCCTAATCATACATTACTACTCTTAAACATTTCTTTCTTTCATTTGTTGCAATGCAATGTTTATTATCTATCCCGTCTTACCCTGTTCTCCTCCCAACCCCCTGTGTCAGACCTGCTTTATCAAAGTGATGCTATGCAGTATTTGTCCTTTTGTTCAGTGTAATACCCTCCAGAGTCACTTGCGTTATGTAATATTTTATGTGATCATTGTTTTTCAGTGTTGCACAGTATTCCATTGTATGAACACAATATAGTTTTTACATACATTCATTTATTGATGGGCATTTGGGTTCCTTTATGAATAATGCGGTGATAAACATGGGTGTGCGCATATTTGTTTGGATAGTAGTTCTGGTTTCTTTAGGGTATGTATATTCCCAGTAGTAGATTTGCTGGGTCAAATGGTATTCAGACTACTGATCCAGTTTTTCCAATAACCTGGGTAAATTGCTTGTTATTTATGGAAATGGCACAATATTAAGTTTACTCATTATGAGATCACTCATTTTCTCAAGACCAGATCACCTTCTATTTATTTCAAACTACTTTGATCACAATACCTTTTAATAGTAAGACACAGATAAAGAATTGCATGCTTCCAGGGCAATCACATGCTATTTATGCAGCTATCCCTCATTTTTTTAAATATCTGGAAACTAAATTGAGAGATGTGTAAAAAAGATGGTATACACATAAGTATTGCTAAAAATCCAGAATAAGAAGCTAGACTAGACTAGATTGTTGTTGTTGTTGTCATGTGCCATCAAGTCATTTGCGACTCATAGCAACCCTATGTACAAGATCTCTAAATGCCGTTCTAGCCTGTGCCAAACTCGCTGTCTCAAACACATTCATTCCTACCACTCCACTCACAGAATTGATCCATCTCATCGAGGGTCTTCCTCTCCTGTGCCGTCCCTCCACTCTCCCAAACATGATGTCCATCTCCAAGGACCAGTCCCTCCTTGCAACATGCCCAAAGTATGTCAGACAAAGCTTCAGAATTCTTGACTCCAGGGAACATTCTGGCTTCACCCTCTCCAGGACAAACGTGTTTGTTCTCCTAGCAGTCCATGGTATAATCAACACTCTTCTCCAGCACCACAGCTCAAAGGCATCAATTCTCTTTCTATCATCCCTATTCACTGTCCAGCTCTCTGATTCATAGCACATAATTGAGAAGACTATAGCCTGGATCAGGTGCACCTTAGTCTCCAGCCTTATGTCGTTGCACTTCAGTACTCTTGATAGGTCTCTCACAGCTGACTTTCCCAGTGCAATTCATCTCCTGATTTCCTGGCTGCTGTTACCAAGAGTGTTGACTGTGGAGCCAAGCAAACTAAAACTGTTAACTATCTCAATCTCTTCACCATCCATACTGATACTGCCAATTGGCCCAGTGGTGAGAATCCTTGTTTTCTTGATATTGAGCTTCAATCCATATTGAAGACTGCAGTCCTTGACCTTCTGCAGCAAGCGTTTCAGGTCCTCCTCAGTTTCAGCGAACAGGGTTGTGTCATCTGCGTAACGCAGGTTGTTGACAATTCTTCCACCAATCCTGATACCACATTCCTCCTCATACAGCCCAGCATCTAGGATGATCTGTTCTGCATACAAATTGAAAAGGTATGGAGAAAAAACACATCCCTGTTGGACCTCTTTCTTGATTTTGAACCATCCAGTGTCTCCCTACCCTGTTCTGACGACTGCCTCTTGGTCCAAGTATAAGTTTTGCATTAGCGCAATCAAATGTTCTGGGATTCCCATTCTTCTCAAAGTCAGCCATAGCTTGTTGTTATCCACACAGTCATTTGCTTTTCTAGGCTTTTAGATTTTTTTTTTTTCAGTTTTATCCTCAGTTAGTAATCTGATGCTACCACCTGCCTTTTGGAGAACTGAGTTATTTGTTCTATAATGTATTGTTCTAGATCCCTGCACTTGACTTAAATAACTCCCAAGGTAGCAACCTTTACTAAATGTTTGCTAGGAATTAAAAGAACGATTCTTCTTCTTTTTAAAATATCTTAATTTTTAAGGCTATCCTATTGGATTATATTTCAACTCAAATTCCAGTTTCACTTTGACATGGTAGAGATTGGGAGCTCTCCTCAACAGACACACTGTGACTAGGAGCCAGCCTTGAGAATTGCTCCAGGGTATTTTGACTGTGAGAGAATTTACAACCTGGCTTTGCCATCTGTGAGGATCAGTTGTTGTAACACTAACACAAATTGCTGGATGCATGGCTGGTTGTGTGAGAATGTGAACTTTATCAACTATTCTATATTTCTGCTTGATCCTGTCCAACTCCATCTAAACAGTACTTCTTAATATTCTCTTATTTATCACTTCTACCACTAACACATTGCAGGTCAGCCTGTACTTCATTGTCTTTCTTTCAATCTCTAGCTTTGACTTTGATTTTTCTCTGGTTCTTCTCACTTGTGACTTCTCCTTGCATTAGTTCTTCCTCTAGCCTTCTATTTTTCTGTGTCTGTTATTTGCTACCCGAAACATAAGTGATTATTCTCAAATAACCTAACACTTAAATGCTTCTATCTTGGCTTCCAAATCAATTCAGTGTACTTTTATTAGCCTACTATCTGAATGATTGCGTCCTAAGAAGGCAGCTGAAGACATGAAGGCACACTATCCTCATTTACCCTTAGATGCTCATATTCTAGTTAGGAAAAGTAACTTTTAAATAAATGATATAAACACAATTTTTTACATTTTATAAATAAAGTACAAACAAATTGTTTTGGGGTATGATATATCTCCGTGTTGATTGGAGGAAAATGGTAGTATTTTAATTTCTTCTAGGATGATCATTTGTCTGTTTATCCAGGGTCTGGAATATTAATAGGACCATAGTGTCTCTAGATGGATGTTAAACTATGTGATCCTCTATCTATAAACCAAAGATGAGAATATGAATATGAGAGTACCTTACATTTTTAATATCTAGAAATTCTCATATTTTGCTTCATTATGTTCATGGATGGGGAAGTAGAATAGGTTCTTGACACAATTCCTCTTTTTTGTCTACTTACTTGGACCATACTTGTACTTTTTCAAGGTATATCAAACAGAAGGTAATCATTTGCCCTAGCCCTAGAGCTTTTTATAGTGAATAGGTTAAAAAAGAAATCCCACAGTATTCAAAGGACCTGGTTATCTGTCATTTGAGTTTCAAAGTAATCCCCTAAAATTAAGTATCTGAGAAAATGAATCAACTCAGAGTTCATTAATCAAAATCACCATGTTGTCATTGTTGTAGATGTGGAAAATAATTGCTTGTAATAATTTCTCATTGCTTAGCTAGCATGAAGATAAAGCAAGCTTTAGTTTTGGAGAAATCTACATCCGAAGCCATTGTGATTTAAAGGTTTATAGGGTCTAGTTTGGATAGAACTGACGGACTAGATTAACTCTAAAGTTATAGTGAATTTTATGGAATCATCCATCCATCCATCCATCCATCCATCCATCCATCCATCCATCCATCCATCCATCCATCCATCCTTCTTTCCATCCATCCATCCATCCATCCTTCCATCCATCCATCCATCCATCCATCCATCCATCCATCCATCCATCCATCCATCCTTCCAACCAGTGAATGGATAAATTCAACACACGGCTAGAGAAGAGGACTGAACATTTCATGGACTGTCATGAGAACAAACAGGTCTATACTGGAGAAGGTGACACTAGGTTGCTCCTTGGAGACAAGGATTTTGAAGCTGCCTCTCACATACTTTGAGCATGTTGCCAGGAAAGATCAGTCCTTGGGGGAAGACATTATGCTTAGAAGGGTAAAGGGACAGCACAGAAGAGGGATATCCCAGGTAAGGTGGTTTGACACAATGACTGGGGAAATCAGGATAGGTGTGTTGGAGACTGAGATTGGCTCAGGATACGGTAGGGTTCCAAGCTATTGCACAAAGTGTCACTGTGAATTACAGGCAACTTGAAGACACATAACAACAGCATTGAGGGTCAACTATGTGCTAACTAAGTTAAAGCTTTGACTTATGTACTTTGGGCATGGTGCTAGGAGGGACTATTCCTTGGAGAGGAAGATGGCGCTTGGAAAGGCAGAAGATCCACCAAGGAGAGGCAGATGCTTGACCAGGTGAATTGACATGATGGCTGAAGGAAGAATACTGCAGTTGCCCCACCACCCCGAAGCTTGATCATTTCCTGACAAACTTGATAACACATGGTCATATTAAAGACCAGACCAGAAAATGGATCCTGATAAGAGTCTGAGCCTGATTAAAATAGCTAAAACCTAACTTAATTAACACGTCAAATTCCAAGAAATATCCTCTTAGTCCTTCTCAGGACCCCTATAGGAAGAAAACCCCAGACTGCTTGCACGCCATTTCAATCCTGTCTGCGTGCTTTGTGGGTGGGTCATTTGGCATCCCTCTCAGACCCCACAGTAAAGGACTGTTTGTTTCTTGGGACCAATTCCTTTCTTTATTTCTCTCCCTCACACCCTCTTACTCTTTTTATATCTAACAGTGACTGCCACAATGAGCTCCAGTGTGTCAGTCAGGAAGTGGGAGGATGGCACAGGACAGGACAGGGCTCAGAGCTGTTGTTCATAGGGTTGCTTTGGAGCTCACTCTACTGGATTGCACCTAATAACAACAATTAAACACTTAGAAGGTAACACATGCTTACAACATTTATTTAGTAAATGAATATTTTTTTTCTGTTACTTTGCAGTGAGGATTTTTTGGCTTTTGATGGTACATAGATGAATAGGTTTATATGACAGACAACATATGAAAACTATTGTGGCCTTGATGCATAATTACAGTTATGAGGTGTTGTTGAGTCGACTCCTAATCTAGTAACTCTATGAACAGTAGAATGAAACACTGTCAGATCCTGCACAATTCTCAAAGCCGTTGGTATGTTTGAGTTCACTGTTGTAGTCATGGTGTCAGTCTGTATTGTTGCCAACATCTTTTTTTTCCTTTTCTTTTTTCTCCTGACCCTTCACTTTGTGAAACAGGATATATTTCTCCAGGGACCTGTTCCTCCTGATAACATATTATAACATATTATCCAATATAGATGAACTCTTAACCATTCTTACCTCTAAGGACCATTCTGATTGCTTTTCTTCCAAGACAGATTTGGTTGTTTGACACGGTATATTCAATATTCTTTGTCAAGATCATGATAGTTTTAGAGATGAAACAGATCACCTTTGACACCAGGTTTTATGCTGTCTTTTTGTCTTTT
>NW_006399752.1:2337767-2344327 GCF_000299155.1 Elephantulus edwardii | reverse complement strand
GATTAACTGCCTCTGAAAACCCACTGGATGGTCAGTGAAGGGTCATTTCTGACTCTATGGTACAACAAGGTTATATGCATCTATGGTCATCTCTTATCTCTGATAATTTCTTGCTTTGTCCATCCTCCATTCACAGAGGTGCTCCATAATTGTGTGCTTCACGTTTCACTACATAAAATAAGATTAACTCACTGTTGGGTTGGTTTGAACCCAGAGCAACCCTCTCTCAGGTTTCTGAGGCTATAACTAGAAACGGGAGGAGATTGTTCATCTTTGGAGCTGCTGGTGGATTCAAACTTTTGGAGAACCAGAGTCTTTGGGTTAGAAGTACAGACTACACTACTAAACTCAACTCAGTTTATTGTCATCAAATTGGAACTGACTCTTAATTGACCTTCCATCAGATTTTATGAGGCCATAGGGAGTTCTCTCTGGTGGTTTGTTATTGTTACTAGGGCCATTGTGTTAAGTACAACTCATAGCTACACTATGAACAGTTGACTTGAACCCTGCACGATCCTCACCCTTTCTGACATATGAGAGACCATTGCTGAAGTCAACATGTCAATCTGTCTCATTGAGGGGTCTTCCTATCCTTTGCTGACCCTCAATCTTTTCAAGCATGATGTCCCTTTCCAAGGAATAACATCATCTAGCTACATTTCCAAAGTATGAGAGATGAAGCTTCACCATCTTTGCCTCCAAGGAGCACTCTGGTTACACTTTTTCTAACATATCTGTTTATTCTTTTAGCAGACCATATGATATTTAGTACTCTTCTCCAGTACCATCATTCAAAGGGATCAGTTCTTCTTTCATCCTTATTCATTGTTGAGCTCTCTGATGCACAGCAGTTGATGAAGAAGACCATAGCCTGAATCAGTCACACCTTAGTCTTCCAACTGACATCATTGTTCTTCAACATTTCGGAGAAGTCCCTGATAACTGATCTGCCCAGTACATTTTCTGATTTCCTGATGGCTGGTACCAAGTGCTGATTATTGACGCAAACAAAATTAAATAATTGACAGCTTCAATTCTTCCTCTGTCTATCATAATATTGACTTAGAATTAGAAGTAAGGAATTGTTTTGTCAGCACAAAGGTGTGCAGTTCAAATCCACCAGCTGCTCTGTTAGAGCAAGATGGGCAGTCTCCTCCTGTAAAGGTTTATTGCCTTTGAAAATGCACTGGAGTTAGCTATGGATCATTTCCCCCCAACTGTAGACAACAGCCAGCAGCAGCAACAACAAATCATGTGGAAGAAGATAGCTTATTTTCTTGCAGAGAAGCTAGTGGATTCTAACACCACCCACAAGAGCTTCCTTTATTTAACAAAGAGACTGTAGTAATTACTTAACTTGAAGATTATAGACTCAAGATTCATCTACCCAGTATCTTTTAGGATAGTGCCAGTTACATTTATGCTATAGTGGGGTATATTAATGGCTGTGACAAAATTAGTTTCTTTATGCGGTCTTTTACCATGGTTCTGTGAAAAACACAAACAGAACCAAACCAAAAGTGCTGTTTAGGATATTTCTCCCCTAAGGCTTTAGGAGGTGTTACAGTTCTCCTGTTATAATTGAACTAGATCTTTGGAGAAGCTTGTTTAGAATACAGTCCCAGCTTGCAGAAAATATTCATTATTATGCAAATAGATGGAAATATTTGTGGTTCAGTAAGGGGACTGGTCAGTTATTATGTAAATAGTGCATTGAAAGTGCACACAATAGAATGGAGATGTTTGCTTACACAAGGGAGCTCTTGTGGTATAGTCTGTAGGAAATTATTTTCCTAACCCAAAGGCAGTGCCTCTTGGGCAGTTCAAATCTACCTGTGGCTCCACTGGAGAGAGAAGGTATAGCCTCCTAGAAACCAACTTGGGGGTCAGGTTTGAGTCAGCTCCAATTAGGTGACAATGAGCTTGAATTGGAATTTGACTTACCTACAAAGTCAGCCAATCCCACAGAGTTGGATGAAATCTAGAATAATCTAGGAGAGAGGGAGAAGGAGGCTCCTTTGGTCAGAAGGCTTGTCTGAAGAGCAGTACTGAAATACTGGGCCACTGAAAAGCTGACGGAGAGAATGGTCCATGAGAAAGAACCCACCAGTGTGCAAAGCTAAGATGGCTGAGAGGGCTGTCCTACACTGAAGAAGGGAAATATGTGCTCTTTCTTTGAAGGTGTTTTCTAGACCTTAGATCTTGCCTGGTGTTTCTTGATACTGATTCTTAAGTCTAGCTTTCTACTTCCAACTAGATATTGATTGTAGCCTGTTACTTCCCTAATAAAACATATAACTAAAAGCACAATTTACGAGTTCTGTAATACATTGTGGTAAATTACCCAACCCTGGAGAGATGAAGAGAGCTGAAGAAATGGAAAGGGCTCATGTCAGAGACGATGGAACGGTACAGTAATTTGGGAAAGTTGAAAATCTGGCACTTATTTAGCCTCTGCCTTATAGGAATCAACTTTGTGATGGTTTTTATTAATGAAATAATATCTTTATTATTAATTACATCTATGTCACAGTGCGAGTGTATTATTCCTCTCCCGACCACTTCACTTCCAACCCTTTTCTGCCTTATTGATTGCTGGCACCTGATAACTGTTCTCATTATTAGTTTTTTATGTAGTTCTCAACATTTTCTGCACATTATCATCTCAGAGGAATTTTTAATATATTTGTGTCTAGGTCACATGTCATATCATAAAATAGAATATATGGGGATGGGGTCTTGACATTCATGTTTTTTTTTGACTCCAAGTGACCCAGCAGCATGGCATGCAGATACGATCCAAGTGGGATGTGGGCAGTTTGGGGGGTTTCATTTTTATAGGGGTCCTGGGGAGGACTAAGATGGTACTTCTTGGTAAGTGATTACATACAGTGTGTAGTGAGGATTGAGAACAATTTAAATAGAGAAAGTGGACATAGTGTTTGAAGCTTAGGAAACTTATTATTGTTGTTATCAAGTGCCTCCTAAGTTGTAAGTTCCTGCCACATAGAGACCCTTAGGTAAAAGGAATCCTTAAGTAGAAGGGACCCTTAAGTACAGGGAATGAACTAAAATCTCATCTAGTGTAATCCGTACTTCTGTGTTACACCCATTCTGTGGTCACTATATCAGTGCATCTAATTGAGGGGTTTTATTTTTTCCTGACCCTATCTGTACCTTAGCATCATTACCTTTCAGTAATTTAAAGAGGTCCTTGATGATAGACTTGCCCAATGCAATGCATCTCCTGATCTCCTGGTTGTTCATACTAAGTCAATTGGTGCTGATTGTCTGCCAAGAAAGATGGAATAATTTAAAATTTTAATCTTTATCTCTCATGATGTTGTTTTTTGGTCCAGTGGTAAGGAGTTTTGTCTTCTTGATATTGAGATGCATTCTATGTTTTGTTTTGTTTTGTGTGTGTGCCATCAAGTCACTTGTGACTCATAAGGACCCAATTTGTAATAGTTCTGAACCCTGCCTTATCATGAACCAATCTCATCATCTCCAACAGATTAATCTCATTACCCCAGTCACTGAATCAATCCATCTCCTCGAGGGTATTTCTTTCTTGCACTGTCCCTTCACTCTTTCAAGCAGGATGTCCTCCAAGGACAGGTCCTTCCTGGCCATGTGCCCAAAGTATGTAAGACAGAGCTTCAAATTCCTTGCCTACAAGGAGCAAGTTGGTTTCACCCTCTCCAGGAAAGACTGATTTATTCTCTTAGCAGTTGACAGAAAGTTCAATATTATAGCATAACAACATGACATATCAATTCTTCTATTCTTCTGTCATCCTTAGTCATTGTTCAGCTCTCTGATGCATAGCAAGTAGTAATTGAGAAGCAAAGTATTTTGCATACATAGCAAAGTAATTGTCAAGACCATAGCCTTGATCAGCCACACTTTAGTCTCAGGACTGACATCATTGCTCTTCAGTACTCTAGAGAGGTTCCTAACAGTAGATTTTCCCAATGTAATTCATCATTCGATTTCCTGACTGCTGGTGCCAAGGGTGGAACCAAGCACTGTAAGTGTTAACAATCTCAATCTCTTCTCTATCTAACATGATACTGCCAATTGACCCAGTGGTGGCTGCCAATTGGCTCAGAATTTTTTTTTCCTTAACAATGAGCTTCAATCCATATTGAATACTGTAATCCTTGAACTTCTACAGCAAATGCCTCAAGTTCTCCTCCGTTTCAGCGAGCAAGTTTGTGCCATCTGCATAATGCAGGTTGTTGATGGCCTCCAATCCTGATGCCACATTCCTCCTCATAAAAAAGTCCAGCCTCCTGGACAATCTGTTCCACATATAGATTAAAAAAGTATGGAGATAGAATGCATTCCTAAGGCATACCTTTCCAGATCTGAACCATGCAGTGTTGCCTTGCTTCTAGTCTAAGTATAGGTTTCACATGCACACAGTTAAGTATTTTGGGAGTCCCATCCTTTTCAAGGTTAGCTACAATTTGTTGTGATCCACACATTCAAATTTCTTTGTATAGCCAATAAAACACCGATAGACATTCCTCTGATACTCTCTGCTTTCAGCTAAGATTCATGTACTGTTCAATATATCACAGCCTCTTCTAAACCCAGCTTGTCCACCTTACAGTTCTATGCTGATGTCTGTTGGAGTGGTTTTCGGATAATCTTTAGCAGTATCTTGCTTGTGTGCATTATTAGTGAGACAATTTCTACACTTGGTTGGGTCACCTTTTCTGGAATAGGGATACATATGGGTCTCTTCCAGTCAGTTGGCCAGGTAATTGCTAGATATAAAAAAGAGCCCGAGGGTTTGAAGGAGAGAAATAAAGGAAGGAACTGGTCCCAAGAAACGAACAGGCATTTATTGCATGGTCTGAGAGGGATTCCAAGTGACCCAGCAGCATGGCATGCAGATAGGATCCAAGTGGGACGTGGGCAGTTTGGGGGGTTTCCTTTTTATAGGGGTCCTGGGGAGGACTAAGATGGTACTTCTTGGAATTTGGTATGTTAATTTAGTTTGGTTTTAGCCTCCCCCTCCCCCCCCCCAAGCTCAGACTCTCATCAGGATCCGTTGTTTGGTCTGTCCCTTGAGGACTAGCTCAGGTGTTAGTAAGCTTCTCAGGAAATGGCCAAGGTTGGGGGTGGTGGGGCAAGTGCCATATTCTCCCTTCCGTAGTTGTCCTCCAGATTTCTTGGCACAACCGGTTGAGTGTATCCAGGGTAGCATCTGTTTGTTGAAATAGATCAATTTGTATACCATAAGTTCCTGGGGCTTTGCCTTTTGCCACGTCTTTCAGAGCAGCTTGTACTTTTTCCTTCATCACTCTTGCCTCTTGGTCATATGTTTCTTGAAATTCTTCTGTGTCAGTCAAGTCTTTTGGTATAATGACTCTTTTTCTCCTATTTTTTTTTAATGCTTCCTGCAACATTCTGCGCCTCAACATCCATAAGTTTTGCAACTCAAGGCTTAAACTTGTTCTTCAGTTCCTTCAGCTTAGGAAATGCCAAGCAAGTTCATGTCTTTTGATTTTCTTACTACAGCTCTTTGCACATTTCATTGCAATACTTTGCTTTGTCTCCCCAAGCTGCTCTTTGAAATCTTCTGTTCATCTCCTTAACCTCTTGATTTCTTCCCTTTGCTTTGGCTTCTAAGTGCTCTAGTGAAACATCCAGAGTGTCTTGTGGCACCACCTTGGTCTTCCTCCTCTGTCTTTGTAATAACCTTCATTCTTCATGGATGCTACTCCTAATATTATCCCACAATTCATTCGGTCTTCACTCACTAGTGTTCAAGTCCTTAAAACTGTTCTTAGATGGTTTTTACATTTTGTGAGGTAGACTTGAGGCCAAATTTTGTTTCTTGTGGATTTGAACTGATTTTCTTTAGTTTCAGACTGAATTTGTATATGATAAATTGATGGTCTGTTCCACAGTCAGCACCTGGCTTAGTTTTCATAGCTGACATCGAACTTCTCCGTTAATGTTTTCTGCAGATACAGTTAATCTGACTCTGGTTTAGACCACCACATGAAGTCCATGCCTATATATACCTGTTGTAGACCGAGGGTAAAGTATACTGTTAAGTATTAATAAAGAGACAAAACATTGAGAATGTATAAGTAAAAAGAGGTAAAGCAGGAGGCAAACAGTTCTCCAACAACTGAAGTGCTGATCTTGCTTCCCTGTGCCAAATTGCCAGTGAGCAAATCACAAAGAGAATTCTATGTAAATGAAGCTGAGTTCTTTCCTTTGAAAACCTCATCCTTGACTCAGGAGGGAGGGTTTAGCAAATACAATACAAGAATCCTGTGAATGCCTAAGGTTTGCCTTAGTGTCTACCCCTGTAAACATTTAAGGTTTGCCTTAGTGCTTCCGTGTGAATTCCATCTTGTATTTGTGCCTCCCTCATATCCCGATATAGCATTTAATTTATTATAAATATTTAGTATGAAATTTGGCTTCCCATAGATGCCATCTGTGTTTCTTTCTTTTTTAAATTTTTTTAATTATTTCTATTATTATTAATTTTAATGAAAATTTGCAGAGACTTTAGATTTCCATTCATT
>NW_006399752.1:2334861-2336893 GCF_000299155.1 Elephantulus edwardii | reverse complement strand
ATCTTTCCTCACTTTTTCATTTCAAGCATAGTAGATCATCTTATTGTCTGATTAAAAATGTCCTATGCCAATCCACTTCATTTTGCTCTGGTGGCCTAGTGGCAAGAAGCTGCACTGCAATCCTGAAAACAGGGAGTTCTAATCCATCAGGTACTCTATGGGAGAAGGATGAGACGTCTCCTCCATGCAGTTAAAATCCACTGGAGGGTCATCTATGCGTTGGTTCTGACTCTGTGGTACACACCACAACAAGTATGTCAATATTTATGTGTTCTGTTTTTTAACTTCACTTTTCCTACATTTATGCTTCTCACATTTCATGTTCCAATTAGTAGTGTATGCTTCCAAATGTCCTTCCTCCTTTGTGATTCCCATTATAAAGGCTCTGCGTCTGGTGCTATATCTGCTAGTGTACTCTAAGTGTGCTCTATTGTACAGAGGGTTTTCGGAGGCCTATTATTTTGGAAATTGATAGCTAATCCTTCTCTCTATTGTTGTTATATGCCATTGAGTCACCTGCAACTCATAGCAACCTTATGTACAACAACACTGAACCTTGTTCTATTTTGAGCCAATATCATTGTATCCAACACCCAACCTAACCCCCATTACCTTAGTCACTGAGTCAATCCATTTCACCTAGGGTCTTTCTCTCTTGCATTCCCCCTCCACTCCTCCAAGTATGATGTCCTTCTCTAAGGACTTTTTCTTTCTGGAAACATGACCAAAGTTATGCCCAATATGAGACAAAGCCTCAAAATCCTTGCCTCCAAGGAGCAACTTGGTTTCATCCTCTCCGAGATAGACTTGTTTGTTCTCTTAGGAGTCCATGGTCTGTTCAATACTCTTCTTCAACACCACAACTCAAAGGCATTGATTGTTCTTCTATCATCCTTAGTCATTGTTCAGTGCTCTATGACATAACAAGTAATAGCAAATGCATGGCTTGGATCTGGCCACTTTAGTTGCTATACTGACATTCTTGCTCTTCATTACTCTGGGGAGGTCCCTGACAGCAGATCTTTTTCAGTGCAATTTATCTTTTGATTTCCTGATTGCTGGTATCAAGAGTGTTGATTAGGGAGTCACACAAGCTGAAGCTGTTAACAATCTCAATCTCTTCTCCATTTATCATGATTTTACTAATTGGCCCAGTGGTGAGAATCTTTATTTTCTTGATGTTGAACTTGAGTCCATATTGAAAGCTGCAGTCCTTGATTTTCTGCAGCAAATGCTTCAGGTCCTCCTCAATTTTAGCAAGCAAAGTTGCATTCATAGTTCAAAAGACCATTTCTAGATCCATGTTAAAATGCAAAGTTGTAAGTGACAGGATGATATCCATGAGCATACAAGGAAGACTTGTGGGTGTTTTTTTTCCCATTAATTTCAGTGAATATCTACAGAGGTTTTGGATCTCCATTCATTCACTGTTGCACTTTTCTCCCTGACCACCCCACCCCCACCCCCAGTTCACTCTTCAAGGAAGACTTGTTAATACCACTATCATTTAAACTTATGCATCAACAACCAATGTCATAGAGAAGGAAATAAATGACTTCTACAAACTGTTGGAATCCCAAATTGATCTAACATGCTACTAAGATGCATTAGTAATAACGAGTGACTGGAAAGCAAAAGCAGGGGACAGGGAAGAAGGATCGATAGCTGGGAAACATGGAATTGGTGACAGAAATAAGGCTGGAGACAGAGTGATAGAATTATATACTATCAATGATTTATTAATTGAAAGTAACTTTTATAACAAGCATAAACGAGGACTATACATATAGACTTGACCTGATGGTCTACACAGGAATCCGATTGATTATATCTTTGGGAAAAATAGTTGGAGAAGCTCAGTATCAGTTGTGAAAACTAGGCTAGGTGCTGCCTGTGGAAAAGACCATCAAGTACACCTATGAAAGTTCGGATTGAAACTAAAGAAAAGAAATTAGAATCCTTCTCCCAGGTCTGTCTTAATTTGAATGCTTGAATTTAGAGTAATATTTGACAGACAAGCATTTTACCCACA
>NW_006399752.1:2329926-2330821 GCF_000299155.1 Elephantulus edwardii | reverse complement strand
GTGAAGCCAAAGCTAAAGGAAGAAATCAAGAAATTAAGGAGCTGAACAAAATATTTCAAAGGGCAGCTCAGAAAGAAAAAACAAAGTGTTATAATGAAACGTGCAAAGAGCTGGAGTCAGAAATAAAAAAGGGCTGAACTTGCTCAACATTTCTTAAGGTAAAGGTATTGAAAACCAAATTCATGCCACAAGTCACAATACTTAAGGATGCTTTGAGCAGAATATTAAATGATCCAAGAAGCATTAAAAAAAGATGGAAGGAGTATACAGAGTCACTGTACCAAAAAGAATTGGCTGAAACGGAAGAATTTTATGAGACAATGTAGAGCAAGAGCCTGTGGTGATGAAGCAAGAAGTTCAAGCTGCTTTGAAAGAACTGGCTAAAAACAAGGCTCCAGGAGTTGATGACATACCAGTTGATATATTTCAACAAACAGATGCTGCCATGGAGGTGCTCACTAAGTTGTGCCAAGAAATCTGGAGGACAAGCACCTGGCCAAATAACTGGAAGAGATCGATATTTGTTTCCATTCCAAATAAAGGTGGCCTGACAGAGAGCAGAAATTGCTGAACAATATCATTAAAATCACATGCAAGCAAGATTATGTTGAAAATTATCCAAAAATAACTGGAGCAGCATGTCAACAGAGAACTGCCAGATGTGCAGGCTGAGTTTAGAAGAGGCCATAGTACTAGGAATGTTATAGGTGCTGCTTACCATTCAACAAAATTATTGGATCTTATTTACCAGTTCAACAAAGTGGTGAGGTATAAGAGAAACATTTAATGTTTGCATTTCTTTAAAGTAACAGAATTATAAAAAGGAAATAAAAAAAAGCAATACCAGTTGCAGTAGCCACACAAAAGTGGACTATTTAAGAATAAATCAAACCAG
>NW_006399752.1:2324835-2325960 GCF_000299155.1 Elephantulus edwardii | reverse complement strand
CTGCATTGAAACAGATGAGGGAGAGAACAATTTAAAAGCGATATATGATAGGGTTTTATGGTTATCTCAAGAGTCCAGAATTAAGGTTGCACAGTGGAGTGTACGCGGGGCGGTGGGGTTGTTTGTCCTTTTATCAGTCCAGGGGATATTCGGTCCTTTTCTCCAGCACAACTGAAAGGCCGCAATTCTTCTTCTGTCATCCTTATTCCTTGTACAGCTCTCTGATGCCTAGCAGGCAATTGAAAAGATCATGATCTAAATCAGGTGCTTCATAGTCTTCAAACTGACATCATTGTTCTTCATTACTTGGGAGAAGTCCCTGACAGTAGACTTGCCTAATGAAATACGTCTCCTGATTTCCTAGTGCTAGTACCAAGGGTATTGATTGTTGATCCAAGGAAGATGAAATCATTGACAGCTTCAATCTTTTCTCTAGCTATCATAATATTGAATGTTGGGCGTATGGTAAGAATCTTTGTTTTTGATTTTTTTTATGTTGATATGTAATCCATACCAAAGCCTGTAGTCCTTGTTCTTTTGCTGCATTTCATATCCTCCTCACTTTCAGCAAGCAAAGCTGTGTCATCAGCATAATGTAGGTTGTTGATAAGAAGGTTGAAAATCATAACAATAATAAGATATCATCTCCCCCAGGAGAAAAATAAAAATTCAATAAAACAGTAAACAGCAGATACTTGTAAGGTTGTTGGAAGATTAGAACTCTTACACACTGCTCATGGACTTATAAAATAGTTCAATCAGTGTGAAAAGGAGTGTGGCACTTCTTCGAAACTTTCAACTTTCTTCTTAGAAAGTTGAAAACATCAACATCATTTTATCCAGCAATTCCATTGTCAGCAAAGTATCCTCAAAAAAGAAGAGGTATGCAACAAAAATAGATGTATGCACACCCATATTCATTGTAGCATTATTTACAACAGCAAAGGGATAGAAACAATCTATATATTCATCTGTAATGAATCGTTAAAGAAGCTAAGGTACTTTCACATAATGGAGTACTATGTAGTATTAAAAACCAACAAAGATTGTTTCCAACTCCTTGCTATTGTGAACAAAGCTGCAATAAACATGGGTGTGCATATATCTGCTTGGATGTCAGCTATG
>NW_006399752.1:2294064-2323679 GCF_000299155.1 Elephantulus edwardii | reverse complement strand
TGGCTTTGACAAGCACTGTGGCATTTGGACAAGAACAAACTGGGAGGAGGGTAGAGAGAATAGTGCAACAATGAATGAATGGAAACCCAAAAATTAATAAAATATAGAAAAAAACCCAACAAAGAATTCATGAAGCACAGCATGATGGATGAATCTAGAGGTTATTGTTGCTTTTATGTGCCGTCGAGTTACCCGCGACTCATAGTGACCATATATACAAGAGTTCCAAAGTCTGCTCTACCCTGAGCCAGTCGCAATGACTTCAACACACTTACCCCCATTACCCCAGTTATTGTATCAAACTGTCTCATCTGGGATCTTCCTCTGCTGCACTGTCCCTCCACCCTTCCAAGAATGATGCCCTTCTCTAAGTATCGGTTCCTCCTGAACACATTCCAAAAGTATGTGAGATGGAACTTCAAAATCTTAGCCTCCAAGGAGAAACTTGCTTTCACTCTGGCCAAGACAGACCTATTTGTTTTCTTGGCATTCTATGGTATGTTCAAGACTCTTGTCCAGCTCTCTGACGTGAAGCAAGTAATTGCAAAGACCATGGCCTGTATCAGGCACACCTTAGTCTCTAGACTGACATCATTGCTTCTCGGTACTCAGGAAAAGTCCCTGATAGCAGATTTACTTAATCCAATTTGCTTTCTGATTTCCAGACTGCTGGATCCAAGAGTGTTGATTGTGGAGCCAAGCAAGCTCTAATTTTTAATAACCTCAACTTCTCTATCCATCCTGGTGCTGCCAATTGGCCCAGTGGTGAGATTCTTTGTTTTCTTGATGTTGAGCTTCAATCCATATTGAAAACTATACTCCTTGACCTTCTGCAGCAAGCGCTTCAGGTCCTCTTCAGTTTCAGCACGGATAGACTCCTTCTTGTGGGGTAATTAGGAATGGGAATGGAGGGAGAAAGGAGTGAAAATTAACAAATAGATAGCAGTTATCAAGATGGATCAATGGGAGCACTGGTGGCCTAATGGTAAGAAGTCATGCTGCAATCCCAAAAGCATTCAATTCAAATCCACTAACCGCTCTGCAGGAGAAGGATGAACAATCTCCTCCTGTGTGATTTGCTGTCTCTGAAAATCATCTGGAAGGTCAGCTATGAGTTGGTTGCAACTCGATGGCACACAACAACAACAACAAGATAGATGAAAGGAGAGATAATACAAGTCAATAAGCAGACATTGCATATGAATCACTGAATGCAAAACTAATGTGTTTTAGAATTTCACTTGAATCACAACTGAAAAAAGAATTATAATCTTAGTATCTGTGGTATTGGCTAATCCATTCTGTATCTCTCATTTTCTAATGCAAATATTCTTGAATGCCTTTAGTGTATCTGTTTCCTGTGTGGTCAGCATTCTCCTTCTATGCTGTTAGAGGGATGCTGCTATTGTTGTTGTAGCGGGGTTTCAGATGCCATAATCACACAGGAGGAGATTGCTCATCCTTCTTCTGCAGAGCAGCTAGTGGATTTGTACTGAGCATCTTTGGGATTGCACCACAACTTCTTACCACTAGGCCAGCAGTGCTCCCTATGACCCATCTTAATAGAGGCTTTCTAGCTATTTATTAATTTCTCCCAGCTGGTGGGTGTGAACCATATGCCTTCAGAATTGCAGCATAGATTCTTACCACTCGGCCATCAGAGCTCCCTAGTGGTTGGAGGGATGGATACTACATTTTTTGATAGGGAAAGTCACTTCTTGTTTCTTTCTTAAATTAATTTTAATGAAAATTTGCACTTGTTTCTTAATCTGAACCGAATATGTGGTCATTATAGTATGAATATAATAAAGGAACAGTTGCATTTTTCTCACCTTGAATATGCATTATTATTGTATGCTGTAGAGTTCACTATGACTCATAGCAAACTTCAGAACAATGGCTTTGAACACCACCTTATCCTGAGCCAACCCCACTATCTTCAACACACCTGACACTATTGCCACAGTCACTGGGTCAATTTATCTTATCTGTTCTCTTCTTCTGAGCTGACCCTTCCAAGCATATGTCCTTCTTCAAAGGCTGGTTCCTCCTGGCAACATGCCCAAAGTATGTGAGATAGAGCTACAAAATCCTGGCTTCCAAGGACCAACTTAGTTTCACCTTCTCAAGGACAGACCTGTTCTCTTGGCAGTCCCATAGTATGTTTAATAATCTTCTCCAGCACGACTCCTCAGAGGCATGGTTTCTTATTTTGTCATCCTTATTTACTATCTAGCCCTCAGATGCATAGCAAGCAATTTGGAAGGCAATGGTTTGGATCAAACACGTCTTGATCTCCATATTGACACTGTTGCTCTTTGGTACTCTGAGGAAGTCCTTTATAGATATTCCCAATGCAACTTAGCTTTTGATTTCCTGACTCCTGGTGCAAAGGGTGCTGATTGTGGATTCGAGCAAAATGAAATTGTTAACTACTTCAATCTTTTCTCCATCTAAAGGACTTTTGTTTTGCTGATGTTGAGATGTATTCCATATTGAAGGCTACAGGCTTAGATCTTCTGCAGCAAGTGCCTGAAGTCTTCCTCAGTTTCGGCAAGCAAGGTTGTGTCATCTGCAGAACACAGAATATTGATGAGTCTTTCTCCAATCTTGATGCCACTTTCTTCTTCATAATGTCCATATTCCCAAATGATCTTTTCTGCATATTGACTAAAAAGGTATGGAGAAATAATACATCCCTGACACTTTTGAACCATGAACATGAACTGTTCCTTGAAAATATAAGCCAAGCTATTTTGTTAATATCACCTAGTTTTCTCTTGCACTGATTATATTTAGTTTGAATGCCAGTGTTAGTGGGATTCTTTATTCTTTAAATAAAAAGGAAAATGAATGACTACCTATAAGCCTGCTATCTACTTGAGAAAAACAATAAAAAATTACCATTCAAAAAACATGTCTCCAGAAAGCACTGTATAGTAACAAGATCACTGCAAATGGAGTCAGGATGGTGGATTCTGGTGGGAACCCTCCTACTCATTAACTGTGTGACATGGACATGTCACCAAACCTCTCTGAACCTTAGTTTCCTTTTTGCTAATGAATAATATAAGTTATAACAGGCATTTCAGTCAGAACATAGACCATAAATCCTTAAGAGCCTGGAAATTTCCCTAACTCTTCTGCTCAGGTTGACTTTCTGAGAAAGTCCTTTATTCTCAGGATTTGCTTATTGAGTTATCTTTATATTCTGCTGCTGTCAGTAGATTTCCCATAAATGTTTCCTGAGAGTCTCTCTTCTGAAGAGACTCAGGCCCCAGTTAAGCTCATCCCAATTAAAAATAGAATCCTGAGATGCAGCAGCTGTAGCACCTCTTAAACCTCTTCAAATAACATTGAACGATTAAGTGCCTGCTACTGTGGAGATGGTGCCCACAAAACCAGCAGCGGGCCCTCTCAGGAAACGATAACATGCTAAGTGGCTGTCAGTCCGTGGTAATTTCTGGTAGTTTGGAGGATGTTAACTTATCTTCTAAAAGTTCCTGGGGGAAAAGATGGTATTTTCTTTCTTTTTGTAAGAATATTCCCCTCCTGATTACGACAACAAAACCCCCTCAGAACATTGTCAAGCAAAGAGGAATGCACAATCATGACGAAGTTGTATGATCTCTGAGGAGGAGGTAGAGGCAGTGCTCATAATGTTTCCACCTGACAGAGCTGGGGGAAAGGATGATGGAACGATTCATTGGATTGATTGAGCATTGATACCTAGGGATATAGAGGAACTTGGTTCTTTTCTATTTCTTGATGAAATGACTCACTTTTAAAAAAAATATTTTATACTGATTTATTTACAAAGTTCGTATACATTGTTTTTCTACTCCGGATATTCCTCATTTCCTTCACCATGCCTCCATCCATCAAATGGGATTCATTTTTAAATACATGATTCAAGAACTGGATTGTTTTCTTTGTTTCTTGCAACTTTTGATTCCTTAAGGAGAATTTTGAAACAAATTTTTCTTATTCCTTCTACAATATTAAGAAGTTGCCAAATAAAATTGTGGAAGATTTTTTGTTCAGAAGAAGATAGCTTTATAATTTTTTAAAAGCTATTCACTCTGGAGACATATTCTGCTCCCTTTCTTAAAGTTAGATTCCATGTTTCACTATTAATTAATGAACAGAATGACAACGTTTTAGACTGCCAAATCCATTTTACAAACATTACCTTAGGTAGGCAGGATTTTCCTACACTTTCCCAAAGGGCCATGTTGACAAGCATGGACTTTTGCTTTATTTCCGCAGAGCTCTGGATCCAAATCCCTGGGTCAAAATATACGCCATTGACTTCTTGTGAAGTCTTTCTGAAGGCGGGCCCATGGGAGTCTTTTCTGATGAGACTTTCAGCACAGCCATTAGTCACTAGATAAACATGTGAATGTGAGCCATTTGTAAAGTGCAAGCTCCCCAAACAGCTTTGTCCTTCACAATAAAAGCAGGTTCCATTTTCCTTATAAGCTCATGGCTGCCTATGTGTCATGAGTTGAGAAATCTGGAAACTTTGTTTCAAGTACCTTCCCCGTGGAACCCTACATTTTCACTAATAGTGCATAACTCCTTTAGGTTAAAGCTACCCTTCCTAAACCATTCTTTTAAAAAGCTGGCCATAGCCCTGTGAAAAGTCTTGATATCTTTGTATACTTGATTTATAAGATCTATGCTCCTTTGACAGGAAAACAAATTAGAGCAGTATGAGACCTTTTGATTTGTAGTGAGATGCCTAACTATGCCACTTAAGACTCTCTCCAGGTGAAACCATTGCTGCTGGATTGATTCCAACTCATAGCAACCATATAGGATAGGACCAAGTAGAACCATTCCATAGTGCTCCCAAGGACATTCGCTTTACTAAATTTAGCACACTGCCACATCTTTCTTGCTGAGCAGCTGGTGACTTCGAACTAGCACTCTTCCAGTTAGCAACTGAGCACTTCACCATATTGTCCCTCGGGCTCCTTGACTGACTGTCTATTCTAAACCCACTGCCATGGAGTTGAGTATGAGTCATGGTGACCTTCAACTGAGTTCTGAGTTTGTAAATCTTTAAGGGAGGAGACTGTCCATTTGTCTTCTGTGAAGTGTATAGAGGATTAGAACTGGAGATCTTTTGGTCAGCAGGCTAACACATTATACACTAGACCATCAGTGCGTTGATGTCCCAAGTTTATGAGTAGCAACTCAATATGTACTTTGTTAGCCCTTGGAATGTACCAATGGGCATCAGGCTGAGTACAAAATGAATTTTCTTTTCTGGATAAACAAGTTGGAAATATTTAGCAACAGGGTAAAGAACATTCACATACTTAGAAACAATTATTTCAGTTACAGGACTTTATCTTAAGAAAATAATCAGAATTGAGGATGAATTTTGGATCCACAGATGTTCTTTAGAATATTATTTATGATATAAAAATAGTGGAGCAAGTTTAATGCTTATTAATAGGGAAATGAATGTTGTGGGAATGAGTTTATGCTTTAAAAGGGGACCAAAACAGTATATAAAATGGAGTAAGAATATGATCTCAGACATATAAAATACACATCAGTGACAAAAGAATGAAATTTTAATAGTGATTATCCATGGAAGGTTGTTATTTTTCTTTATTCCCTTTTTTATATTTATCAAATTTTCCATACTGGTCATTTATTACTCTTAGATTCAGAAAAAAAGCATTATTAAAATTTCATCCAAGAGCAAATACTTGTGTCAAAGCTATAAACCTAAAATATGGATGTCCTCTAAGGAGATTGCCTCTTGCTGTATAGCAACTTCCCAGTGAATAATTAAAGATCTGTCAGACTTGCCTTATGTATGGGTCCTTTATGTGCAAGGGCTATAATTCTAGCATGAACTTGTCTACATAGGATGAAATTTGGTACCTGATGTTTGATTTTTGGACACTATTGTAGCTTTCTGGGGCCAAAAATGAGATAAAAACAAGTTGGATAAAGTTAAGTGTTGAGAAAATGGTAAAATGCACAAGAAATAAGAGGAAGCCTGAGGAACAAGTACCACTCAATCTAGCAGTACAGTTAGCAGTCTCATCTACTTACTGAACGTGTTATACTTTAATTAGCCCCTTTTCCTAAGTTTACCTTTCGTGATGCAGACATTCCTGCGAAGGAGCCTGGCCTCTGGGCTTGTACCGTCTGAGGGTCTGTCCTCCACCTGGAATACACTTCACCTGTGTTAGGTTCTCTAGATGTCCCATTAAGTCAGACTTAAACTTCTACAGCTGCCCCAAATGAGTGAGCTCTTCACTTTCTTTGCGCCTCCAGGACATGCTTCAGTTGTTTTCACGTTAACTCCTGATTAAATTGCCAAGTTTCACAAGCACTAGAGTTGTGTCTGAGTCCTGGTAGTGCAATGTTTAAGCACTCAGCAACTAACTGAAAGGTAAGTGGTTCAAGCCCACTAGTCATTCCAAGGGTGTGTGTGTGTGTGTGTGTGTGTGTGTGTGTGTGTGTATGTTCTTGAAAACTCTGGAGGACAGTTCTACTTTATCCTATGGACTTGCTATCAGTTGGAATAAATACATTTGATTATTTTGTTTGTTTTTTGCTTTAGAACTACCTTTGGACTCCCCATGCTTCTTATCTCTTGACAGAACTGAGTTTATGTATTTAAGGAATCAGGTGCTAATTTGGCTGGCCTAGCTTGATGATTGTTCTTCGTGCCATCTAGAAATGCTTTTAATTGTCCCAGTGAGGATCACAATGGGATTTTCAAAGCTTCTTCATGCTTTCATGAAATATCTTTTTAAGTGAAACGGTTTTGTTATTTCTGTTAGGTACCCTCATGAATTGAAAAACATCCCCTCATAATATGTGTGTGCAAGGCCATGATTCACAGTGTTTTGTATGTAAAAATATAATGTGGCTATTATATACTCATCCACATACTGATAAACAAATTTATTGTAAAGGATTAGAGGTGAGACAGACCAGCCTTACTGTAGTCTGATCAGATATAAGGGAGTTTCTCTGGCATGTAGACTGCAAAAGCTTTTGTTTAGGAGAGAGAAAAGGAGATAACAGTGAGCAGAGAAAGATGGACCTCAGTACTACCAAGAAGATGAGAGTAGAGCACAACTTTTGGAATCAAGTCCCTGCTCTGGGAAAGAATTTGACATGGGGGAAGTCTAAGACATGAAGATTTCTGAGAAATGCCAGACTCACAGATGCTGAACTAATATACACACTTTCCTCCAGAACCAACACAGAGAAAAAGCCAGATTTACAGTACCTCTATTTGGCAGAGAACTCCCGGAAGTCCAGGCTGGGTTTAGAAGGGGTCATGGTACTAGAGCTATTGCAGCTGATGTTAGGTGGATCTTATCTGACAGCAGGAAATACCAGAAGAATGTCTGTGTTTCATTGATTATGCAAAGGTTTTTGACCATGTGGATCATAACAAACTGTGGCTGACTCTAAGAAGAATGGGAATCCCAGAACACGTGATCATTCTAATGCGAAACCTATACTTGGGCCAAGAGGCAGTCGTCAGAACAGAGAAAGGAAACACTGCATGGTTCAAAATTGGGAAAAGCATATGCCAGGGAGGTGTCCTGTCTCCGTACCTTTTCAACCTGTATGGAGAACAGATTATCCAAGAGGCTTGGCTCTATGAGGAGAAATGTGGCGTCAGGATTGGTGGAAGATCTGTTAACAATCTGTGTTATGCAGATGACACAATCCTGCTTGCTGAAACTGAGGAGGACCTGAAATGCTTGCTGCAGAGGGTCAAGGACTTCAGCCTTCAATATGGATTGAGGTTCAATGTCAAGAAGACAAAGATTCTCACCACTGGACCAATTGGCAGCATCAGGATGGGTGGTGAAGAGATTGAGATTGTCAACAACTTTAGTCTGTTTGGTTTCACGGTCAACACTCTTGGCACAGTATCCAGGAAATAAAAAAACATATTGCGATGGGAAAGTCTGCTGTTAGGGACCTCTCCAGGGTACTGAAGAGCAGTGGTGTCACTCTGGAGACTAAGGTGTGTCTGATACAGGCTATGGTCTTTGCAATCACTTGTTATGCATCAGAGAGCTGGACAATGACTAGGGAGGATAGAAGGAGAATTGATACCTTTGAGCTGTAGCGCTGGAGAAGAGTATTGAATGTACCCTGGACTGCCAAGAAAACAAACAGATTCATCTTGGAGAGGGTTAAACCAGGATGCTCCTTGGATGCAAGAATTCTGAGGCTTCGTCTGACATACTTTGGACGTGTTGTGAGGAGAGACAGGTCCTTGGAGAGGGACATCATGCTTGTGAGGGTGGAGGGATGGTGCAGGAAGGGAAGACTCTCTATGAGGTGGATTAATTCAGTGACTGGGGTTATCGGGATGGGTGTGTCAGAGGCAGTGCAATTGGCACAGGATAGAGCAGGCTTTAGGGCTGTTGTACTTAGGGTCACTACGAATCGCAAGCGACTCGATGGCACATTAACAACAACAACAATGATTGTAAAAATGGTATGGTGGAGGGTGTGATATTCTTAACTTCACATTAATATTACCGACCTATGACTGATTTTAATGAGGCAGAGGTCAACTATGCTTCTATTCTCATAGCATTGGTTTGTTTGTTTTAACGGATTCTGATATCAACCACCTCTTCTGTGATGGTGTCCACTTCTCTGCTGGGTTAGATAATTTGTTTCGATGGCCACACAGAACTCACAGACTCATGATTATGAATTATTATTGGGGAAGTAAATTACAATTCAGGATCAGAAACAAATCAGGATATAGTTCTTTGCTAAGAACAGAGCATGTGTCTCTGTGACCCTCAGCCTTTCTGCCCTGCAACCCCTTGGCTTCTGCCTTGTGAGGTAAGTGCTATAAAACTCTTTATTTTATCACTAAGTGCCTAGAGGTGCCCCCTCTATCAGTAGATCTCAGCCCAGAGGCTCTCAGCTCTAGCTCCATGGGTTTTCCCTAGCAAGCTTCCTACCTTAAAGTGCTTAGCTTCCTTGCTCCAAGAGCTAGAAAACCTACCACACTGCTTCAGGCTGGTTTTTTGGTTCTGCAATTTCTTCTGCCTTTGCTGCCCCTGTTAATCTGCTGCTCCTTGCTGTCTCTGTTGTTACAGCTCTTTGTCTCTTGTTTCAAGGAAGATTCCCAGAGTTGCAAAGATTCTAAGTTTAAAGAACGGACTGTGCATTTGTCTTTTCTTAGTAGTATCAGTAATAGGGGGATGACCCTCATTCTCTGCTTGCTTCCCTCTAATTTTATCTCTTTTAAGATAAAAGGTGTGACTTCAATAAGCCTGTAAGGGAGATGACTTAAATAAGGGTAGTGAGAATGGTGAGTTAAGTTATAACCTCTAGTAAGGGACTAAGCATACATCACATTGCAATTCTGCCTCACTGTTCTAATGGATAACTCCCTTCAGAATAGAACCATATCTATCAAATATAGAGTCAGGGTAGACAATGTTTCACAGAATGAAGAACTATGGTGAAAAAAGGCTATATGGGAGAACAATGGACAATTCTCCTCCCCACTAATTTGTAGCCTCTGAAAATCCACTGTCAGTTTTGAGTCAGTTCTGACTTGATAGAAATGAGTTGAATTGAGCTGATGTACAATAGAGTAAAACATTGCCTTATCTTGCCCCATCGTAGCCACTATGTCTTCACAATGAACATCTAATTGTGCTCATGCAAACCTATACCAATACCAAAAGGCTGTTGTGCCAACAGAGCAAGAGAACACTATATGTTTTAAAATTAAGAAAAGTGTGTGTCAAGGTTGTATCCTTTCTCTATACCTATTCAAGAAGGTGGACTCTATGAAGACGAATGTAGCATCAAAATAAGAGGAAGACTTATCAATAACCACTGTTATACAGATTACACCATCTTGATTGCTAAAAGTGAGGTGGGTGAGAAGAACTTACTGCAGAAGATCTAAGAATACAGAATTCAATATGAATTGCATCTGAACATCAAGAAAACAAAATTTCTCACCACTGGACTGATAGGCAACATCATGATAGATTAAGAAATGCTTGAGACTGTCAGAGACTTCTTCTTACTTGAATCCACAGTCACCATCCTTGGTACCTGCAGTCGGTGATCAGGGAATGTATTGCACTGGGAAAATTTGTAGTGAGGGACTTTTCCAAATTATTAAGACACAATGATGTCAGTTTGAGGACTAAGGGGTGTTTGTTTTATATCATTACTTTTTATGTATCTGAGAACTGGACAATGACTAAAGATAACAGAAAAAAATTGATGTCTTTGAGCTACGTTGTTGGAGAAGAGTGCTGAATAACTAGCCATGGACTGCCAAAAGAACATAAATGTCTTAAAAAGAATGCAGCCAGAGTGCTCTTTGGAAGTAAAGATGATAAGGCTTCACTTCACATACTTTGGCCTGTGGCTAGGTGAGGCTTTTCCCTAGAGAAGGATGGAGAGTCATCAAAAGAGAGGAAGATCACCAGCACGGTGACTGCTGCAATGGCCTTGAGTGTGTCAGGCATTGTGAGGATGGCACAGTATTGGAGAGGGTTCAGATCTGTTGTTCACAAGGTCACTTCTAATTTTCTCTCTTTTAAGATAAAAGGATCATACTCATCTCGATCGTAACTAACAGCAACCGCCATTATATCAATCAATCAATCAATCTCCTCAAGAGTCTTTTTCTTTGAACCCCACCAAGCATCAGACCCTTCTCTTGGGATTGGTCCATTCTGGTAATGCGTCAACAGTACATGAAACATCTTTACTTCCAAGAAGCATTCTGACAGTACTTCTCTCAAGATACATTTGTTTGTTCTTCTAGCAACCTGTGGTATATTTAATATTCTTAATCAATAGAAATACGGGATTATTTTCATTTTCTTCAGCTTCATTTTAAACTTGCATATAACTAGTTGGTCGATTCTCCATTCAGCTCCTGGCTTTGTTTTAACTGCTGATATTGAACATCTGTAAGATGTCTTTCCACACATACAGTTAATCTGATTCTTGTGTAGTTCATCAGTTGAAATCTATGTATATAGAACTGATGTCTTTGAGTTATGGTGCTGGAGAAGAGTATTGAACCATGGACTGCCAAGAGAGCCAAGATATGTCTTGGATAGTGTGAACCCAAGTTGCTTATTGGAGGCAAGGATTCTGAGGCTCTGTCTCACATACTTTGGGCATGTTGCCAGGAGGGATTAGTCTTTGGAGAAGGATGTCATGTTTGGAAGGGTGGAGGAACAGTGCAGGAAAGGAAGACACCAGATGAAATGGACTGACACAGTAACTGGGATAACGAGGGTAGTTTTGTGAGATACAGTGAGATTAGCTCAGGATAGAGCACGTTTCAGAGCTATTGTTCATAGATAGGGTACTATAAGTCATAGTTGATTTGACAGCACATAACAAACTACAAACAACAGTCATCATTTAGGGAGCCCTGGTAACCTTGTGGTGAGAAATCACACTGCAATCTTGAACTGCATGCAATTCAAATCCACTAGCTGATTTATTGGAGAAAGAAGGACAATTCCCTTTACTTCCCCCGCTTCCCATGGCTGAGATTAACTACCTCTGAAAAACTGCTAAAGGGTCAGTTATGGGTCGGTTCCAACTCAATGGTACACAACAGCAACATCAATATAACATAAATATATAAATTCCTTCTTTGGTATTCTTTACTCTTTGTCTATCCTTCATGTATGAGATAGTAGAGAATACCGTAGTTTATGCCAAGTACACTTGAGTCCTCAAAGTTACATCTCTGCTCTTTAAAACTTTAAAGACTGCCATCTTTAACACTTTGCAGCAGATTCATCCAGAACAATATGACATTTGATTTCTTGACTTCTATTTCCATGAGCATTAATTGTAGTTCCAAGTAAAATGAAATTCTTGACAATGTTAAACTTTTCTCTTCTTAACATGATTGTGACTTATTTTTCCAGTTGTGGAGATTTTGGTTTTCTTTCTTCTCATATCAAAGCTCGACCCAGACTTAAAGATAGACTATTTGATCTTCATAAATTAGTACTTCAAGTCCTCTTAAGTTTTAGTAAGCAAAGTGTGTCCTGTGCACATCACAGGCTTTTAGCAATTCTTCTTCTACCACTTCTTCATATAGTTCAGCGTCTCAATTTACTTATTCAGCATACAGATTGAATAAGTAGAGTGAAGGCATGCACCATCCTTTACTGATTTTAAAACATATAGTGTATTCTTTTTCTTCTATTTAAAAAATGCCCCTGGGTATATTTTTGGTTTTTTCACAAGCACAATAACATATTCTAGAATTCTCAGTCTTTACAATGTTATCCATAATGTTGTGGTCCATATAGTTAAATATCTTTGTATAGCCAATAAAACACAGGTAAACATCTTTCTAGTATTCTTTCAGCCAAACTATAACCAGGACAGACACAACTAAGCCTACTCTCAGGATTTAATTTTCCTTAGTAGTAGTATTGAAAAGAACTGAACTTGATCCTAACCTTGGCACTTATTTATAGTTGTTGTTGTTATGTGCTGTCGAGTCCTTCGTGACTCATAGCGACCCTGTGTACAACAGCCCTAAACCCTGCTCTATCCTGTGCCAATTGCACTGCCTCTGACATACTCATCCCGATTACCCCAGTCACTGAATCAATCCGTCTCATAGAGGGTCTTCCCCTCTTGCGCCATCCTTCTACCCTCCCAAACATGATGCCCCTCTCCAAGGACCTCTCCCTCCTTGCAACATGCCCAAAGTATGTCAGATGAAGCTCCAGAATCCTTGCCTCCAAGGAGTAGCCTGATTTAACCCTCTCCAGGATGAATCTGTTTGTTTTCTTGGCAGTCCATGGTACATTCAATTGAATAAATGCTTTATATTCTTTGTACCTCTCATATTTCTCACTTACAGAATTAAAAATGAATGAATGAATGACCAATTATAGCTTTGCTCTTAGGATTTACATGAAACAATACATGAAAGTTCTCAGCCATAGACTCAGTTTCTGTGCTTTTGAAGAAACAGGACATAACAATGCCTAATCAATTAAATTATTCTCTAATAGAAAACCAAAGTTAAAAATATAATTTTTTAAAAATAATTGTAGCATGATTTACTAGTTGAGAAGGAGGATTTAGTGGGCTTCAGAACCAAACTATTTGTTTTAACAGTCCTGTTATTGTATTTGTAATATAGTTGATAATAATACTTTATTGGTAAAGTTGTTTAGAGGATAAAAGGAACTAATGTCTGTTACACACTTACAGTGACATTTGGTAACTGGTGAATATCAACAAAATTAGCAAAGCCAATAAAATGAAAGCTTTTAACATCTGAAGTATTTCAAGAACCATATTGGAGTGAAACAGTCCAGTCACTAACTGAACCTCTTGTTTCAGAACTTGAGCCATTTTTTAGAGAGAGAAACAGTGTGTATAGTTCAGAGGTTTGTACTTCTCAGGGATTTGGATTTGTTAACAGTACTAATCAAGGAACACAGTGCACTGGAAGAGTGGCCAGACACTAAGTAAGATAGGCGCGATGTGTGAGCAGCAACAGACTTGAATACTTCTGGAAAATAGACAGGAGAAATGTCTTTTGGGTCTAAGACATCTTGTCCTTCTAACTTGACGTGGTTGAATTCATTTCTTTTCCCTCAGATGTTACTGACCACAAAAATAAACACAGGAACTTCTTAATAATGGAATGTCAATTTCTGATGTAATTTCTACCTTTGTAACATGTGTGCTTTTAGTCCTAATAAGGCTTGAATGAATAACCAATGACAGGATTATATATTAAGAAATTAAATAAATGTACCATTTGCTCTGATGACCTAATCTATATTTTATAACTAAGCCATTTTACCATTTTAATGACTTCCCTCCCCCATGTCTGGTAGGGAATGAACCTTTTCTAATGACCTATGAGATGTTTTGTTCTTATTCTCCTCCACCAACACCCCCCCCTTTTATTTGCTACTTTTTGTATGTCATCTTTGTCACTTAATTTTTTTCTACTTGATCTCTTAATCCTTTGATTGAATATTTTGGTGGTAATATTTTCATATTTGAACAGATTTACTTGATTTGTTAGTTTACCCTGTTCTCTGTACTCTTTCCTCAGAATATTTTTCCCCCCGTTTTAGTTTCTGTAAGAGTCTGGTGAATACTGGCTGTCAATTCAAAATTATGAGTGAGTTACTAAAAGGGTTACTGGAAATGTGCTGCAAAGCAGATTAGCAACAAGTAAGCAATATTTTTCATTATGAAGGGAGGAGCAGTCTCCAAAGTTTCTGAATCTTGCTTCTTTCTCTTTGTCCATTACTTTCTTTGGATGAGAATTGTATAAGGATGACTGCCAATGATCTCAACTCAATCCTCTTCAAGAACAGATGTAATGGACCTCAGTAACAGTCCTAGTTTTTCATGTCTTCCTATATTCACATGCTTTCCTATGTGACTATATAATTTAATTTAGTAAAAAGGTAAAGTTTCCCTTTCTACATTTTAAACATGGATCGAATCTAAGGTGTTACACTGTTAATCCACGAGTGGGCTCCAAAAGGAGAAAGGTGGACACACTTCATTTGTAATTTACAGCGCTGGATGGCTGTGGATTGGAAATTTTCCGGTGACTGACTTTGGGCTCAAGAATATAGCAGAACTGACAATATGTTATTTACAAGCCTATGCTTCTAGAAGCCCTATGCATTTTCACGTGCTCTCTTCTGATTACCTTGAACAGAGGAACATTCCGAGTTATTCTGCTGGAGGGTGAGAGAATTGTGGAGCGAACTGAGTTACACCAGGTATCCAAGCAGATACCAGTCAAACTAATTAGCTCCTAGCTAGTTGCTCTTTTAACATGTAAATATGTTCAGGCAAGATCAGCCTCCTCACAAACTTCAAGCCGATCCATCTTAAAAGCAGAACATTTTTATCATTGAATGCCATTCTTGTTTTGTGGTTGATTTTTATAATGTATTATCGCTGTGACAGGCAATCACTATAGGGGTTCACTTCCATCCTCAGCATTTCATTCTTAGAAAATTTACTCTTTTTTGATCATATTGGAGTAGAGATGCCATTACATATAATGACGGAGGGTTTTTATCTTGAAGTGTACTTAAACAATTCTCAAAAATTGTCATCTTTTGAGCCACACCGAGAGGTCTCTGATGAACAATTCCTGAGCCCTCTCAGAAACAAGAGGAAGCCCCGGGGGAGTAGGTATGGAGAGACACAATCCAGACTCTCTCTCTCTTTTCCTGTATTTAAACCATGCAGCATTCCTTTTTCTGTTTGGTCTTCTTGGTCTATGTATAGGTTTTACAAGAGTTCAATTAAGAGTTCTAGGGTTTATCTTCTTTTAATATTAACAATAATTTGTTATTGATCTTTATATAGTCAATAAAACTTAGATAAATCCCTTTCTTGTATTCTCTGCTCCCAGACAGGATTTATCTGAAATCAGCATTGATATTCCTCATTCTACAACCTCTTCTTAATACATCTTGAATTCTGAACATTCCCATTGATGTACTGTTTCAGTCATTTTGGAATTATCTTCAGCAAAATTTTACTTGCATGTGATAGTAATACTATTGTTTGATGCTTTCTACATCCTGTTCCAATCATCTACCTTTTTTTGGAATGGGCACAAATATAGATCTCTCCTAGTCAATTGGCCAAGTAGCCATCTTCCAAATTTTTTGGCATAGCCTGATGAGCACACCCAGGGTTTCTTCTGCTTGTTGAAACACCTCAAACATATAAAGCATTATAGCATAGTTGTACTCTATCAAGTAGCATCTGTATGAGCTAGAACTGATTCCACTTTTTCTAACAAGTATCTTTATTAACTTGGGTGGTTCAGCTGACCTGAATCTTGCCTCTACATCTCTCTAAAATATTGACTGGTTCAGACATCCTTAGTTCCACCCTTGACAACATTCATGAAAAGATCCAGATATCTTTTAACTGTGAGTCCTGTGAAAGTTACTGAACAAGGTAAAATACTCTTGATATATGAAAGTTGATTTGAACTACTGAAATAAAATTAATAATCATTTCTGCCTCTGGGAATCTATGAACAAGGGTTGATTTTCCTTCTTTTGCTCTTGTTAGGTGCTATCAGGTTGGTTCCAACTCATAGGGACCCTACATACAGCAGGACTTGGGTTCTACACCATTCTTCCAATTAATTGTAATTTTTCTCAGTCCATTGTTGTAGCTACTCTGTCAGTCTATGCTGGTGAGAGCTTTCTTGTATTCTGTTGATTATCTATCACACTATCATTCTACTGAGTCTAATCCTTTCTGAAAACATGTACAAAGTACATGAGATGAAGTCTAGTCATTTTTACCTCAAAGGAATGTTCTAGTTGTACTTCTAAGACCGATTTGTTAGTTCTTTTGGCAGTCCATGGTACTTTCTATATTCTTTACCAGTATCATAATGTGAGGTAGTCAATTAATCTATGGTCCTTCTTAGTAATTTCCTAGCTTTTGCATGAATATGAGTGCAGCAGAAAATACCATGGCTTTGTCACACATACTGTGGTCCTCAAAATGATATTTTGCCTTGGGTTTTTTTCCTTCTTCCCTTTTAACACTTTAAAGTGACCTTCTGAAGTACATTTGCAGTAGTCTTTGATCTTCATTGATATTGTTGTTGTTATGTGCTATCTAGTCACACTGCAACTCATAGTAACCCTATGTACAATAGCTGTGAACTCTACCCTATCCTGAGCCAGTCTCACTGACTCTGACACACTTCCCCTACCCCTGTTACTGTACTAATCTATCTCATACAGAGTCTTCCTTTTCTATGCTGTTCCTCCACTCTTCTAAGCGTGATGTCTTTCTCCAAGGACTGGTCCCTCATAGCCATATGCCCAAAGCCTGTGAAATAGAACTGTAAAATCCTAGCCTCAAATGGGAAATTTGGTGTCATCCTCTTCAAGACAGTCCTGTTTGTTCTCTTGGCAGTCCATGTTCAAGACTCTTCTCCAGCACCATAACTCAAAGGCATCGACTTTCCCCATGTCATCCTTAGTTACCATCCAGCTCTCTGATGCATAGCAAGTAATTGAAAAGACTATGGTCTAGATCAGGCATACCTTAGTCCCTAGATTGACATCATTGCTCTTTAGCACTTCAGAGAGTTCCCTGGCAGCAGACTTCCTAGTGCAATTCATCTTTTGATTTCCTGAGTGCTGGTGCCAAGAGTGTTGATTATGGAACCAAGTAAGCGGAAATTGTTAACAACCTCAATCTTCAACTGTCATGGTAATGCCAAATGGCCCAGTGGTGAGAATCTTTGCCTTCTTGATGTTGAACTTCAAACCGTATTGAAAACTGTAGTCCTTGACCTTCTGCAGTTTTAAGCTCTTTTCACTTTTTGCAAGCAAGGTTGTATCATATTATAAGCTCTTGGTAAGTCTTCCTTCAATCCTAATAATACATTTTGTGTCACATAGTACAAATTCTCAGATTATTTTCTCACTATGTACACGAAAAAGTATGCTAAAAGGATTCAAGTCTGACACACGTTTTCTCTTTTTAAACCATGTAGTACTCCCTTGTTTTGTTTCAATGATTGCTACTTGGTTTATGTACAAATTATGCATGAATGCAGTTAAGTACTCTGGATTCCCTGTTCTTTGAAATATTAATAATTTGTCATAATCCACATAGTTGAATGCCTTGCCTAGTCAATGAAACATAAATAAATGTCTTTATGGTATTCATTACTTTCAAAGTCAAATTGACAATAGAAATTATACTCCTCATTTCATATCTTCTCCTGAATCTCTCTTGAACTTATCAATTTCCTGTTAATATTTAACTGCAATTATTTTTAAATATCTTCAGCAAAATTTTACTTGCGTGTGGTATTGATGATATTGTTTGCTCCCCCACCCCACCCTGCTTTTTATTGGACCACCTTCCTTTGGCATGGACACAAACACGTATATCTTCCAGTTAGCTGGCCAGATAGATTTCTTGGAACAGAAAAATCAGTGTTTCCATTATTTTATTTATTGATTGAAACCTTGACATTGGTTGTCAACCAATTTTGGAGCCTTTTCTTCCACCAATGCTATCAGAGAAACTTAGATTTCTTTCAATGCTACCAATACTTAATCATATACTAACTGCTAAAATGGTTGGATATTGACCAGGCTTTTGGTATATTGACTCTGTATATTCCTTCTGTGTCCTTTACGGTTTCCTACATAATTTAATCTTGCCCACAGGATCTTTCAATATTGCACCAGAGGCTTGAATTTTTTCTTTACCTCTTTTACATAGAGAAATGCCAAAAGTGTTCTTCCCTTTTGCTTTTCTAACTCCAGGTCTTTGCACATCTCCTTACAGTGTCTTTTCAGAAAGAGTGCTGAATACTCCAAGAAGAGGGGTTTAGAGACTTTACACCTCCATAAAAAAAGAGTAAATTTTTACATATTATTTACATATTTTACATATTATTCTTGATTTTTACCTGACTTCTACAAAGGAGATGAGAGAAAGAAAAGAATATGGTTTAAGAATGCATCAGTAGTTGGGCCTTATTCTAAGGAACTTGATAGCTGGTCTCATTCTTTCTTACAGGCCACCTCTGAGCTTTGCCTTTCAGATTATCACCTGAAGGAAATTCCACAATATAAAGTGTATTCAGAGGAGAATCTTCAGGATGTATTGTGGAAATTCAAAGCTTCCTTAACTGAACAATGGTTGAAAACTCTCAGAAAAGTGATCCTGAAAAAGACTTGGAAGTTTGGGGCTTGTAAGGGGAAAAGGGACAACAAAACGTTATGTAGAAGAGCGAGCAAATCTCCAGGAGATTAAATTCGTTAAATGTGCAGGGACCCCATACAGACGGAGTAGGACTGGATTTTGTTTTTAATAAGAGCAGTTCACAGCTGAAATCTGTTGCCTTGAAGTATATTCTACCCCTCTAAGCAACCAAGCATGAAACGGATGACCACTTGGTGGAGATGTTGTAGAAGGGATTGACTCACTGAAAGGATGATTTAACTAGATTATCTTTAAGATTTTCTTGTCCTGAGAGTCTATGTGTATTTGAAATTGTCATGACAGAAGAATCTTGCACATTTAAAAAAAATTGTAGTCATAACACTAAGTATTGTTTAAGATAGTATTTAAATATTGTTTAAGTATTGATTCTTCTAAAGATATTAGAAACAGTAAGACATTAATGTACGTCTGTAGATTACTTCTATAAGCAAATTAGACATCTATTATTTAATATTGTTGAAATAAACTTGGCTGCTTTTTCCATTAGTGAAAAATTAATGTAAGAATTAATATAAGAACAAGACAAATGCCAGTTTCCCCAATTTTTGATCAAAATAAATTCATTTTTTTCTTCCCTAACAAATTGATAGGGAATATTAATTTCATATTATCATTAAATAATTGATTAAATCTAAAAAAATACAATTAGATGGGCCTGGGATTGAGTCTCATTTCTTTCACATGAGATTAAAATTAGTTTTATTAATTTCCCCCCTTCATTTCCTCAGTAGCCTACCTCTATTCTCTGCTGTGTATCTAATAATTTACTGTGTTGTAACTAGAGAGAATGGGCTTTTGTGAACAAGTATTTTCCCTCTGTGCTTAGTAAAAAGGAATCTCTCCGATACTTGTCACTTTTCAGTGGCATCCAATACCCTCTACTTCATTAAATGATTCTGTTATAATTAATACTTATAGTTTGAAATTATTTAATTTTAAAATTTGTAATTCGAACTATAAAAGTTTATAGCTTAAAGTTCTTTTTGTCATAAACTATCTTTTTCACCACAGACTCAGTCCAGCAGTGAATACGCTAGCACTTCTTATATATTGCACGAGATTCTGATGAAGGAGCATGAGAAATACTAGATTTATATGAGAGATGACAAAGGCTGATGATGCTGAACATACAGGATCATGGCAAAAAAGTGCATTTGACAGTTTTTAAAAATTAATTTAGCTTTTATATGGAGACAGCCATTCTGTCCAGTAGTTAGTATGAGTTACTATATTTTTTTTGAGTTACCATTTGTAAGTATTATATAGAGTTATGTAGAGCACAGAACACCTGGGGCTAGTCCTAGCTCTACCAATGGTTTAGCAATATACCATCAGATCAACAACTCAGCCTTTCTGATGTTAGCTTTCTCTTCTGTTAAAAGGAAGATGAAGTGAACTTGATTTCCTATTCCTTGACAATATATGGAAATACGTTCCCCACCTCTAAACATACCTCCAATCCTTACTGTAGCCCAGCTTCCTAACTTACAAAGTGAGGTAATTACTACTTTTTAGTATTGTGATCAAGATTAAATGACGTAACGGTGGCTTGGTGATAAATAAGGAGCTGTGTGATTAACCCAAAGGTATGTGGTCTGAATCCCCCAGCTGCTCTGCAGGAAAATGATAGGTAATCACTTCCGGTGAAACTTACTGCCTCAGAAAATCTACTAGAGGGTCAGATATGAGTTAGTTCCAACCCAACGCACATAACAACATCTACAATGCATGTAAGTAAGTGTTAGAAGATATCTGATGCAGAATGCAGTTACAATATTTGGTTTTTGGGTTTTTTTTTGTTTGGGGTTGGGTTTTTTTTTTTTTTTTTGTGTGTGTGTGTGTGTGTGTGGTGCCACTTTGCTGAAAATATGTTATTTCCTCTCTCATTGTTCAAATTGGAAATCACTTCCCAGCAGGAAAAGTGATATAGGGAGTGCATTAGATGCGGTCTATGTGTCTACCATTCCACTTTAAAGGAACAATAAGATTGTATTTCTATCAAATCTTAGAATGTCTGTGATAACTCTCACACAAACTTTGGGTTAAAAATGTGCTCTCTCTGTCCACTACCATATTTCATAATGAGTTTGTTTTCATACAACTTATTTTATATTCAGAATTATTGCCCAGTGTATAGCCATGTATAGCCTTCCTTGTTCAGTGGGAACTCAGTAGTATAAATGGAGACAATTGGCATAGAAAGGTGATGTTTTGGGGATATTCCAGTCTCCAAATCTCTTTAGTGTCATTGTTAGGTGCTGCCAAGTTGACTCTGTTCATAGCTCCCATACAAAAGATCAAAATCTTGCCCAAACCTATACCATCCTTGCAACCTTAGTTGAGCTTAACTTCATTGTTTCAGTCACTGTGTCAATTCATTTTGAGAATGCCCCAATGTTCCAGATCCTTTATTCTGACTTTGCACGTGGTGCTTTACTAATATAAGTGGAAGGTCAATCAGTTCAGTTTAACATATTAAAATTTTAATTAAGTTCTTTGAAGTTTTGATCTGTGATAACCTCTCTTCTAGTTTTGTTATCATGAGGGTATATATTTCACCCAAGGTGGAAGAGAGAAAGATATGAATGAAACAACTGCTGGGGTTTTGGTCTCAAGAAGTTAATGCTGTTATTAAATGTGATGGTCTATACGGTTTGAGAATAGTAGGCCTCTGAAGATCCTTACTATAATCACATAACATTTCAATGCATATAAAACCCTTTTATATAGGTAGCATGCTTTAATTTTCCATTGCCAGTATCCCATTTTTATAAAATAAGTGTCAGTTGAGTTTCAGAGAGGTTAAATAACTTGCAAGCAGGTAGCTAAACCAGAATGTGATATCAGGTCTTTCCATTCAAATGAGTGTTGTCTAATGGATTCAGAGAAGGGAACTTGATAATAGGTTTCTGCCAAAGAAACTGGGTAGACTATAGTTTCCTTGTGCATTTCACTGTCTTTGTTGCTAGTCTACAGCATGTTTTTGATTCTCCAAAGAGATCCATACTTTTTTGACCTTGGATTTTTGTCAGGGTCATGACCGAAAGCTTCAAGTGTGACTGAAAGCACCACCGTGTGATAGTGGTTCTCAACATTTACCACAATGTCCCAGCAAATCATACAGTAGTCAGTTCTCATATTTTTCCTCCAGGTAGATTGAAGGATTTTTTCTCCCTACATACAGTCTGTCTTCATGGAAAAAATGTTAGCATTAGTAAGTGAAAGGTACCATCACTTTGTTTCCATTTAAATGGTTTTGGTTGTTATTTATTAGACTTCAGGATAATTTCTGTAATTATTAAGCATGTAGTTGGAATTTTTTTCTATTTTGAGCCAAGCTTACTTACATTGATATTTATAGAAATTCTTATTTATTTCCTCAAGCAGACATGGACAGACATATTTTTGAAAAGCACTTCGAGTCTATGGAAAAAAAAAGCAGAACATATTTAATTTTTTTTCCCTCCTTACCACAGAAAGGATAATAATAGCTTCCATGTCTGAAGACAACAGACAGGCATAAAATGTAAGGGAATTATTTTATCCTGGACAAGAGAATTGCTGTTACAGCAAATTTTGACCCTGTCAAAGTCTGGATAACGCTAAGGTTGAAAACTTCCACCCCCACAGACCTCAGTCCACAGAGGAGATAACTGAGCTGGGGCTTAGCAGTATTGGCAAAGTGGTGCATTATGGGATTTAGCTATAGAGTGTTTGCTCCCTAAGGAGAGAACTGCAGGAATTTTAAGAACTTGCATCAATTCCCTTGTGTAGAAGCAGTATGTCTAAGTATATTTCAAGTAAATCCTCAACTCAACACATAAAGCTGCAGTTACACCACGCCTTTAAAAGGAAATTAGAACTTGGGAACAAGGCCAGACTGACCCTCCTGGAGACAAATCCACCGTTTATCTCTTCAATTTTCCTGTCAGTCCATTTTAGTCATATGTTAGAGAGGCTATCATTTTCATTTTGAATACATCCACCTCTCTTGCTGCCCTCCTCCCATTATCACAACAGTTTCTGGCTTGAGTTTAGGCCATCAAGCTAGCATATAGCCATTTGGATTATTTTCCCCCTACATTGTTTGACTAGCAAATGGATTCAGATCATCACTATTTTTGTAACAGTATTATAATTTTAACCACTCATTACCTTTCTCTTTTCAAAAAAGCCTCTTTCAGGGAAGGTAGATTTGAGTAAAACTCAATCTTTGAATAAATGCATCTGCAATTAAGTCCATTTTGAGTATGAAGACTTTCTATTGGGTTTTTGATGCTTTAAATCATAATGGAAGCACACTGCCTCATCTTTTTCCAGCGGGTGGCTTGTTGATTCAAATCGCTGGCAACACCTCTTAGTGCGTCATACTAACTTATCATCATAACCCTTAGATAAGGGTGCATGCTAATAAATTTGAGCCTAACAGCATTTTATCATTATTCATATTATTGGTTGTTTTTCAAATGTAATATGAGATCGAGTGTCAATAAACACCCTGCTTGTCTCAATTAAGATGGAAAGATTCTGTGATTTTATGTGGGAGAATGAGAGAGCAATACTGATAATTTCATGAATTAGTTATATATATATATATATATAGATATATATATATATATATAACCTTTTAATGGTTTTATCTCATATCTTGGGATAAGAGGAAGTCTCACTGATTATAGTTGTTGTTGTGTGCTGTTGAGTTGAAATTGTCTCATAGCTGAATCACTACCAGGTTTACAGAGACTATCAGTTATGCAGGAGGTTGCCTATTTCTATCCCCCATGCAGCAGACAGTGGATTTGAATCAAATGTCTTTGGATTGCCACAACATCTCCTTACTACTATGCTACCAGAGTTCCTGCATTGATGATAGAGTTTAAAGCAAGCATAATCATCTATCTTATGTAGAATGATTTTAAAGAAAACATCAAGACACAAGGATAGTATAGTTTCTAGGGTCTGCCATTCTGTATATTCACTTCTGGCCACTTGATTGAGCTCCTACTCATCTGCATTAAATAATGTGTCTTGAACTATTTCAGGGTGGACTTTTCTCCTGTTGACCTTGTGCCCAGTTTATTATATTGGTTAAGTAAATGGCCAAAACTTAGATATCCTGTCATTTTAAATTCTGCTTTGTTCCTGTATCTGTAGTCTTTATATTTGTGATGTAGTCTTAATATATTAATGAAAATTATATTTATAAAATGTAAGCTTGAAAGAAAACTATTTTCATTTCTGTAAAAGTAGAATGATGAGCAGTAGCCCTTTTATTTATTTTACTGAAACTGGTCACAGTAGTAGGTTATGGTCTCTTCAACATAGTAATGACACCATGACGGTTTTTAATGACTTCCAACATAAGAAGAAAAAACCAAGAACTCAAAACTCAGGGTGGGTGTGGTAGGGGAAATTATAGTATAAAATCCATATGTTTTCTGGCTGCTTGTATTATAGGAGGTTGGGAGAGCCCAGGTATGTTTTGGGTTAGTCCAGTCCCTCAAACTGTTTCTTTCAAATGTTTTCTTTCAACCAAATCTGAAACACATTTTACCAAAACCTTTTTTCCCTTAATTTTTAAAGCCATGTGTACTTAAAGGGACATTTAATCCATATGTTTTGGCTCATTTACACTTAACTCATCAAGATATTGTTTTTAAGAGCTATTTGAGCTCCACAAAGCCCATTTTATAAGTCTTTTCTTCCGCAGTACTAGGAAGTTGTGTTTTGCTGGAAACAGAAATTGAACCCACAAAATAATTAAGTTCGGATGAAAATTGAGAATGTACAAGATTTTTGAAAGCCACTAAAATATGCTGTAAAATACATATTATTCTCTTTCAGTTTTTTAGTGTATTCTATTCTCCATTATTCTTTGGTCAAAAATTCCAAGTTATATCATTTAAAAACCGGATATTTCACAGTTAATTCTCCAAATGCATATCTACAAAAATATCCAATCTATTATAAAGGGGTGGGAGAGGGAGAAATTTAAAAAATAAGAAGGATATATAAAGGATAAATTCTAAAGAATGTTGGTAGTGGATTGTGAATTTTCTATGGATTTCTAGAAGAACGAAGAAATCAATCTTTGAGGAAGAGAAGCCAGAATGCTCCTTTGGAGGGAGGATGTTAAGATTGAGTCTCATCTATTTTGGCCATGTTATTGTTGCTGATAGGTGCCACTGAGTTGAGTACAACTCATAGCAGCCCTCTGAATAACAGATGTGAACCCTGTCCTACCTTGTGTCATCTTCATCATCTCTGATGCACTATGTCAGTTCAACTTCTTGGGGTTTTCCTCTCTTTTGCTGACATTTCCAAGCACGATGTTCCTCTCCAAAGAGAACCATCTCTTAGCAATATGCCTGAAGTTACTAGATGGGATACATTTCCAGAGGACAGAATAGCGGTTGAGGTAGAGGGCTAGCGTAAAAGAGGAAGACCTTCACTACCACTGTGATTCGAACAAAGGGCTCAAACAGGACACTGGTTATGGGGACAGCACAAGACTGGACCAGATGTGGCACATAGTATAGCAAGCTGTGCCATTTACTCAAATGCTGTGCATCTCCAGCAATTCAAAGCTACCAGCAGCTCGAAGGAAAATAGGCAGTGTCCTCCCATTGTTAGTTAAAACCTTGGACACCTGAGAGACAGTAGCTATGAGTTGAAATGATTGAATTTTTGGTTTGATCCATAAGGTAGTTGTAAGTGGGAACCAGTTCTATGGCATCTAATAACAACAACTCTGATTTCTTTTGGAGATTTAATAAAAATCTATAGATTTTTACTGTTACCTGTTTTTTTTCCTCTCACTCAGTCTTCATAGGGAGCTCTGGTGTCATCAGGAAGGTACTACTCCTCTGGTGGTTGGAATCTATCAACAACTCCTGTACAGAAACATGGGTAATCACCTCCTGTGCTATTTACCGTCTCTGAAACCGTGGAGGGTCAGCTTTGAGTCAGTTTTGACTCAGTGGCAGTGAATTTTGAGAATCTTTCCTTACAGTTATACCCATTATATTTTGCAAAGTTTTTTCTGCTATGTTTAAAAAAAATAGAGGGACACCACTGTTGCATAGATTCTTGTTTTATCTACACACTCAGCAATCTAGAACCTCAACTAATTATGGAGATGCTCTGGTGGCACTGACGGTAGGGAGTTATGCTGCTAATGCAAGTTTGTATGGTATACAATCCAGCAGTAACTCTGTGAAAGATTGGGATCCCTCCTCCCAGAGATTTACAGTCTCCTGAAGGGTCAGCTATGAGTCAATTCTGATTCTAGGACAATGAGAAAGAGAAATAATAAATGCCTGACACTAAGTACTAAATATGTAATAGGATTTTCCATATGTCTATTGTTTTCCGGGCAGTTTGGCATCTGAGAACATTTCTGGAGAGAATTCACCAAAGTCAGCATATATACCCTCAACATGGCATAACTACTTTGTTTTTGAAGAGTTCAATGAGGTAAAGTTCCCCATATTAGCAATGTCTTGAAGGAGTACAGTGAAATCTGTGAGACCCAGTACTTGATATGGCTGCCTGGTTTTTTTCCAACTCAAATTTTTCATCATTGATAGTGTGCAGCCTTATTTTTTTCTCATTTTAGTAGAAAATATTTGAATTTTCTTTCTCATAGATTTCTGTCTTACACAGGTTTTGGCTTTCACAGATTTTACTCTAGTTTTGTGCCCTCAGGGAAGAGCCAATCACATATTTAGCAAATTTTACCTATTGATTCTCAGAATCTGATGTAATAGAATTACTATGATTCAAGGTATTTGTATTTCAAATTTACCCGCATTCCTGCAATTCCTTGTGGAAGTATAGTTATTGTTATTCTTTTACACCTCATGTGTGCAGATGGTCCTACCAGATTATGCATTGAGGGCTCATTATACTAACACATAGGTCTCTGGTGATGTCTGAGGGGATAATTTCTGCATAAGGGAACTCTTTCTGTAGGAATTGACATGTGTAGTTTCCATATAATGAGAGATAAAGATTGAAATTTTCAGCAGTTTCATCTGTTTGGAGCCACATTCAACACGCAGTACAAGCAATCATGAGTTTGGGGGATGTATAGCAATCTTATGGGAGCTCTGGTGGATGGTGACAAGAAGCCATGCTACAATCCCAAAGGCACACAGTTCGAAATCAGGAGGCTAGGATTTTGCTGCTGTGTGTCACTTACTTTTGGGCATGTGAGCTGGAGCGACCAGTTGGTCCTTAGAAGATTTCCTGCTCAGAAGGGTGAAGGGACAGCACAGGAGAGGAAGAACCTCGATGAGATGGATTGATAAAGTATCTGAGGCAATGGGGGTTGGTGTGTTGATATCAAGGAGATTGGCTCAGGACAGGACAGGATTCAGAGCTGCTGTACATAGGGTCGCTATGGGTTGAAGGTGACTTGATGGCACACAACAACAGCAACAACATGGTATATTCAATACTCTTTGCCAATATCACAATTCAAAGGCATCTATTCTTATGTCATCATTGTTCATTGTCTGACTTTAAGATATAGAGGGAGCAATTGAACAATGCCATGATTTGGACCAGGTGGACGTTAGTATGTAAATGGACATCCTTGTCTCTTTAGAACTTTGGAGAAGTCTTAGACAGCAAATGTTGCCAATGCAACACGTCTTTTTATTTTTTTTTAAGGCTACTACTATGAGTGTTCATTGCATATCAAGTGAAAGGAATTTGTTGACAACTTCAATCTTTTATCCATCTTTCATGATGTTTGTTGCCTATTAGTCCAGAGGTTAGAATTTTTGTCTTCTTGATGTTGAAATATAATGCATACCGAAAGCTGTAGTCTTTGATATTATTCAGTGCGTGCTTAAAAACTCTTATTCACGTTCTTAGGATTGTTATTTGTGCAACACAGGCTATTGAGATTTCCTCCAATCCTGATGCCGCATTCCTCTTTATAAAATAACAGCTTCTTAAATTATTTTCCCAGCATACAAATTAAATAGGTGTGCAGAAATGATACAACCCTAATTCACACTTTTTCTAATTTTCAATCATGCAGTATTCTCTTTCTGTTCAGATCACTTTCCTAGTATATGTATAGATTTTGCATGAGCACAATTAAGAGTTCTGGGATACCCATTTTTCTCAATGTTAACCATGATCCACACAATCAAACATCTTTGTATAATAATAAAATACAAGTAAACATAATTCTCTGTCAAGATCCCCCTGACATCAGCAATAATATCCCTTGCTCCTCAGCCTCTTCTGAATCCAATTTGACTTTGTGGCAATTCCCTGTTGAAAAACAATTTCAGCTATTTTGAAATAATAGTCATGAAGATTTTATTTGAGAGTGATACTAATGATAAGGTTTGAATCACCTCTTTTGGGAATAGGAATAAATATGGATCTCTTCCAGTCAGTTAACCAGTTATCTCTCTTCCATATTTAATGGCAGAGGCTAGTGGACACACCTAGGGTTGCTTCTGTTTCCTAAAACACCTCATTGTCATTCCACCAATATTGGGGCCTTATTTTTTATCAATGCCTTCAGTCCAGCTTGAACTTTTTAGTACTTCTGATTCCTGATCACACACTATTTTCTGAAATGGTTCAATGTTGACTATTTTTGGTACAGTACCTCTGAGTATTCTTTCCATATTCTTTTGATATTTCCCACATTCTTCAAGATTTTGCCCATATAGAATTCTTCAGTATTGCAACTTGAGGTTTGAATTTGTTTTTCAATTCTTTCACCTTGAGAAATGTAGAGTGTGTTTTTCCCTTTTGGTTTTCTGAATCCAGGTTCTTATGTATTTCATCAAAATACTCTGCTTTGTCTTCTCAAGCTATCCTTTGAAATCTTCTGTTCAACTCTTTTCCCTCAGTATTCCTTCCTCTCATTTTGGCGTCTTTTCATTCCCATGCAAGTTTTCAACTCTCTTCTGATATCCATTTTGGTATTTTCTTTCTTCCCCCTTTTGTGATGACCATTTGCTTTCTTTTGCTTTCTTCACTGATGATGCCCTTGATGTCATTCCACCCTCATTTGAGCTATAGTCTTTAGCATTAAATACATCAAATCTATAGTTAAGATAGTTTTTAAGATACAGTCAAGGTCATATTTTGGTTCTTTAGGTTTGTTCTCACTTTCTTCAACTCCAATTTGAACTTGCATATGAGTGGTTTATGATCTTTCCCACAGTCAGCTCCTGACCTTGCTTTGACTGCTTATATTGAATGTCTCCAAGATCTCTTTCCACAGATGTAGTCAATCTGATTCCTGTGTGGTTCTTCAATTGGAATTCATGTATATAGTCCCCATTTATATTTTTTAACAGAAAAATTGGATTTTTATTCACTTTTTTTTGTTACACAGTTCTTCCCTCCCCCTTCATGCCTCCTCTCCCAGTTAATATTTTTTTAAAAAATATTCATTCATTATGCACAATTTTCTCCCTCCCCCTTTCCCTCTCGCTCCCTCAATCCTCTTTGCAATATACCTCTTATTCTAGAGCATAGTCTTATATATAATGACTAATCATTATTCCTTTTAAACTGTTCTCTCTCTTGTCTAATCCAATAGAGTTCATTATTTATCCACTCTTTTCCTATTCTCATCCCAGCCACCGTGTCAACCCTGCTTCATATTGATGTTATGCAGTATTTGTCCTTTTGAGACTGAGACATTTCACTCAGCATTATGTCCTCCAGGGTCACCCATTTTGTATAATAGTTCATGAGTACATTATTTTTCAGTGCTGTATAATATTCAATTGAGTTAGTATACCGTAATAGCT
>NW_006399752.1:2292089-2293117 GCF_000299155.1 Elephantulus edwardii | reverse complement strand
AGGCCATGGTCTTTGCAATCACTTGTTTGTTATGTATCAGAGAGTTGGGCAATGACTAGGGAGGATAGAAGGAAAATTGATGCCTTTGAGCTGTGGTGCTTGAGAAGAGTATTGAATGTATCATGGACTGCCAAGAAAACAGACAGATTCATCGTGGAGAGGGTTAAACCAGGCTACTCCTTGGAGGCAAGAATTCTGGGACTTCATCTGACATACTTTGGACATGTTGTAAGGAGGGACAGGTCCTTGGAGAGGGACATCATGCTTGGGAGGGTGGAGGGACAGCTCAGGATGGGAAGACCCTCTATGAGGTGGATTGATTCAGTGACTGGGGTAATCGGGATGAGTGTGTCAGAGGCAATGCGATTGGCACAGGATAGAGTGGGATTTAGGGCTGTTGTACATAGGGTCGCTATGAGTCTCAAGTGACTAGATGGCACATAAAAAATGACAACATCAGACAAGTCATTACCAAATATTTTTCCCCAATATGTGTCTTTCCTTTTTACTTTGTTGAAGAAGTTTTTGAGTGTGTATAGGGATTTGATTCTTAGAAGGTCCAATTCATCTATTTTATCCTCTCCTGGGTGTAGGTTTTTTAGGAAGCTTGAAGACAATTCTTGTGGATTAGGGCTCTAGGGTTCTTCCAAGTTTTTATCTAGTGAAGTTTATAGTCCTTGGGTTTAGTCTTAGGTCCTTGATCCACTTTGAGTTGGATTTTGTGTATGGTGTGATGTGTGGGTCTTGCCTGAGTTTTCTGCAGATGATTTTCCTGTTTTGCCAACACCATTTGTTAAAAAGGCTGTTGTTTCCTCACTTAACTGACTTCATTTCCTTGTTTAAAGTCAATTGACCATAGTTAGATGAGCTGATTTCTGGATTCTCAATTCTATGCCATTGATATATGTGTCTGTCATTGTACCTCTACCCCACTGTCTTGACCACCATGGCAGTGTAGTAGAATTTGAATTCAGGGAGTGAGATGCCTCCTACCTTGTTTTTCTTTTTAAGGACTGTTTTGCCTATTC
>NW_006399752.1:2281077-2282152 GCF_000299155.1 Elephantulus edwardii | reverse complement strand
TTTATTGCTATCATTTTGTTGAGTTCTTTTGGTGTAATTGCTAGTTACTTTGGTCCATCCTGCTTTCTGTGACATTTCTGTATGAAGGACGTCTTTCCTGCAACACTTGTATTCTTCTTCTTTTTTTTTTTTCTCTTTTAATAAACTTTCTTCACTTTTGTTTTTCTGGCAATATTTTGATCTATCCTTCATATTTTATGGACAGTTTTGCTGGGTACGATATTTTTAGTTGACAATTGTGTTCTTTGAGTGTTTAAGATATGTGATTCCACTGTCTTCTTACTCACATGGTTTCTATAGAGAAATCAGCATTTATTTATTATTTATTATTTATTTATTATATGCTCTCCCTTACAGTTCACTCTTTGTTTTTCTCTTGCTGCTTTCAGAATTCTCTCCTTGTCTTTTTTTTCTGGCAAAGTTGAATATGATATGTCTTCTTTTTGGGGGGTATACTCTATATAATGTTCACTCAGCTTCTTAAATATACATATATATATAGTCTCTCATTCTTCATGTTATTCTTGGGAAGTTTTCTTCTAGTATTTCTTCCACAACTTTTTCAGTGCCTTTACTTGCTTCTTCCTGTTCTGAGATTCCAATGATGTGCTTGTTATTCCTCCTGATGGTGTCCCACATCCACATTATTCTTAAGTTTTCTTCTTTTTCTTTCCTTTTTGATTCTCTTTTTTGTTCTCAAAGATCAGTGGTGACAATTTTATGGTATACAAATTGACATATTTCAGCTAACAGATGCTGCCCTGGACGTGCTCACCAAGTTGTGCCAAGAAATTTGGAGAATAACCACTTGGCCAACTGACTGGAAGAGATCTATATTTGTTCCTATCCCAAAGAAAGGTAACCCAACACTGATATCACATGCAAGCAAGATTTTACTGAAGATTATCCAAAAATGGCTGGAACAGCACATCAGCAGAGAACTACCAGAAGTCCAGGCTGGATTTAGAAGGGGTTGTGGTACTAGGGATATTGTAGCTGATGTTAGATGGATCTTAGCTGAAAGCAGAGAATACCAGAGGAATGTCTATCTGTGTTTCATTGACTATGCAAAGGC
>NW_006399752.1:2261718-2277237 GCF_000299155.1 Elephantulus edwardii | reverse complement strand
TATTTGCAACTTTTTGAGAAAGTGCCACATTGCCTCCACAGTGGTTGCACCATTTTACATTTCCACCAACAGTGCATAAGGGTTCCAGTTTCTCCACAACCTCACCAACATTTGTTGATTGCTGTTCTGGTAAATTTTGCTATTCTTCCTGGGGTGAGATGATATCTCATATTTGTTTTGATTTGCATCTCTGTTGGAGCTAGGGATTTTGAACCTTTTTTCATGTGCTTGTTGTCCATCTGAATGTCTTCTTTGGTGAAGTGTCTGTTCATATCCTTTGCCCATTTTTCAGTTGGATTATTTATCTTTATCTTGTGGTGTATTGTGTCACCTTTTTGGGTGACATCTAGCCTAGCTTTGGCCTTGTGTAGGGGATGATGTAGCCTTCCACCTGTGTGATTTTACTGTGGTAGAGTTTTTCATGTCTGAGGTCATAGTAGATTCTTGATCTGAAGTCACTGTTCCAGAAGCAGGTGGAGCAGCTACCCTGCCTGGGTTTCTCTCTGCCTTCTGACCCAAGGGAGGATATGCTTCAGTTTGATAGAGAAAAGGCCTGTGAAATCAGCCTCTCCTGTCAGACAACTGCCACAGCTAGGCCAGCCCAAGGTGCTCCAGGCTACAGGCAGTTTATGGACTGAAAGTGAGGAGATGCAAGACAGAGCAAGGAGACTTGATTAGAAAATGAGGAAGCCTTGTTTTTCCCTTCAAGATGAGCTCCAGCTGTCTTACTCCCTTCTGATTGAGCTTAAGGGGTCCCATGTGATCTGGCCAAACCACAGTGACCCCCCAGAAGGTACCTCATTCAAGTTGCAGCATCGCTCCCAGCGCACATTGCTCCTAGCATCGCATAGCTATATTTCAGTGCAGCATCGCTAGTTCCCAGCGTACAGCATTGCTAGCTCCCAGCACGGCATCAGCAGTGTTGTCTCCCAGTGCTGGCATCTCCTGGTGTGCAGCTTCAGACACCATTCATGTTTTTTTAAGAAAAATATTTACAATGAATAAATAATTTGTTGTATAAAATTTCATCATGTGATTTTTTTTCAGTCTTATTTCTATTCTCAGGACCATTTCTCTGAATACCATTCCTCCTCCTTTGTTTCCATCTTTTTCATCCCAGTCACCAATTATTATTAATGGACCTTGATTGTATGTTCAATAATTTTATACTACAAAAGTTGGTAGAAATTCTCAGTTTCTTGACCCTTTTCTTTCATGGTTGGGAAATACATTTGAATAATGGTTATATTTACCAGATTTCTCCGTATGCTTATGAACAGTAGTCTATCACTCACAGCATTGTACTTCATGATAGATCTTGAAATGATTATTTTGTTGCTGAATGGAACAACATTTTTCTTTACTTATTCAATTCCAATATAGGTAATGAAATTGTCTGATTACAAATGGCCAAGATCAGTGTACTTCAGCTCACCAATGCCTTTTTGTTGTTATGTGTCATTGAGTTGGAACCAACCCATAGCTGATTCTCTAGTGGGTTTTCAGAGGTGGTAAATTGAATGGGAAGATATTGTCCATCTTCCTCCTGCAGAGAACCTAGTAGATTTGAATTACATGTTTTTGGCATTGCAGTGTAGCTTCTTATTACAAGGCCACCAGAGTGCCAATGCCTGGGATGTTGATGTTTTTACACTCCATTTAATTTGTGAAAACCTCAAATTTCCTACATTCACACTTCATTGTCCAATTACTATTGAAAGTTTCCAGGTATTTTGCCCTTTTTTTGACTCTTGCCACATCAGACACTGCAGGCGGAGAGAAAGCTTTACTCCAACTGCAATAATTATGGTGGACTCTACTTTGAAGGGGCAATTACTTTCAATATGAGGAGCTCATCGTCATCATCTGCACTGTATCCAATAGAGTTCTTCTGTTACCAGAGAGTTTAAAAAAAAACAAAAAAAAACCAAACCAAACCATTAAGTGTTAAATTTTATCAAATTTCTTTTTGTTATTTAACTTTTTTCTTCTAATAAAGACAATATATATAATTTTATAGTATTATACTATATTTGCATTCCTGGAATATAATCAATTTAGTTCTGATATTTTCTCTTAAGAAATGTGATCATGTATAATTATTAATGTTTCCTTTAATTTGCAAGTATCTTCTTTTATATATGTAATTGAGCTCTAATTTTTGGTTGGCCTTTGTCTTGCTTTATTAATAGTGCTATAGTTGCTTTGTAAAATCAATCAGATGACTTCTCATCTTTTGCTTTGGAAAGGTTTGTATAAAGTAAGAACTATCTGTTTCTTAGAAGATTGATAAAATGCACAACTGAAAACTTTTAGGTTAGGTCCTTTTCAAAGTCACAATCATGAAATATTATCACAATTTCAATTATTAATTTTTGTATTTTTAAAAAAAAACACATTTCCAGGAGTACTTTTTAATATTTTTATGTTTTCTGCAAAGTCATCCATTTCAGTAATATTTTCATCTAAGAATTCTAAAATTTCTAACTTAAATATGATCTATTTGTTTCTTACATCCCACTAGCAATAGAAAAATAGCTCTTGAGGCCTAACTGATGTTAGCTTTTGCATTAAGCAAAAGCACAAGGCAGTGATAGCATCTTGTTTATTTATCTTAACATCCTGCTTTTAATGTTTCAGTCATTAAGTATGGTGCAAATTCAAATGCCATTACAATTTCTGTGATATCCCTAGTATTAATTATTTTGTAATTGAGTAATTACATAAACTTTCTTTCTTTCCTTCCTTCCTGACTTCCTTTTCCCAGGTTGTAACACCTTTTAGTAATGCCACCTAGAGTTTTAGTAAAGCCAGAAACTAGAGAAATATGTTTTCATGAACTTGCTGTGTTTTTTCATGAATATATTAGAAAACAATGCTTGTTATCATATAGGTTGATGAATTGGATTTAATCTTTAGACAGTCCCATTCATCAACTTTATCCTCTTCAGGTTATGCATTTCTGGCTGTATTTGATAGTCTTTTTATACCACAGATTAGGCCATCTATGCTTGACCCCAGTTTGTCTCTGATGAACTTTACGGTTTTGGTCTTTACTCCTAGGTCTCTGATCCACACTGAGCTGATTTTTATGTATGGTGTGGGATGTGGAACCTGTTGAATCTTTCTGCAGGTAGCAGTCCACTTTTGCCAGCACCATTTGTTAAAAAAGTTATCATTTCCTCATTTTATTTGTGTTATTTCCTTGTTGAATATCATTTGATCATAGATAGCTAGGTTTATTTCTGGGATCTCAATTCTGTTCCATTGTTCTATGTGCCTGTCGTTGTACCAGTATTTTGGTTATCACCACTGTGTAGTAGGTTTTGAGGTCAGGGAGCACTATGCCTCACACTTCATTTTTTTTTCAGAAGTACTTTGTGTTATCTTTTCTTTCTAAATACATTTGACAATTTCCCTTTTGATCTCCTTGAAAAATGAATTTGTTATCAGTATTGGGATTTCATCGAACATGTAGATTGCTTTTGGTAGAATTGTCATTTTCACAATACTGAGTCTTCCGATCCATGAACATTTTATATTAATTATTATTATATATAAAATACTTGCCCATGAGATATTTTTCTAAATCTGGACATTCAGATTAAGGCAGACTAGGAAAAAAGAATTGCCATCCACTTCCAAAATAGCAGGCCTTTGAAAACCCTATGTACAATAGAACACACTTAGACTAGCAGATAGGGCAAAAGTGGTGAAGTTTTCAACTACCGAAATACTAAAGAAGAAAAACAGTTGTAAGTAGACACGAGTGATTGGAACATGGGATGTGAGAACCATGAATGTAGGAAAATTAAATATTGTTAAGGAAGAAATGGAATGCATAAATATGCTGAAATTCAAAGATGTCAGTCTGGAGACTTAGGTGCACCTGATACATGCTATGGTCTTTGCAATCACTTGCTATGCATCAGAGAGCAGGACAATGACTAGAGATGATAGAAGAAGAATTGATGCCTTTGAGCTGTGGTGCTGGAGAAGAGTATTGAATATACCATGGACTGCTAGGAAAACAAACAGGTTTAACCTGGAGAGAGTGAAGCCAGGCTGCTCCTTGGAGGCAAGGATTCTGAAGCTTCATCTGACATACTTTGGACATGTTGCAGGGAGGGACCAGTCCTTGGAGAGGGATGTCATGCTTAGAAGAGTGGAGGGACAGTGCAGGAGAGGAAGACCCTAGATAAGATGGATTGATTCAGTGACTGGGGTAATGGGGATAGGTGTGTCAGAGATGGTGATATTGGCACAGGATAGGTCAAAGTTTAGGGCTGTTGTACATAGGGTCACTATGAGTTGCAGGTGACCTGATGGCACATAACAACAACAACAACAGGTATTGCAGAGATGAGATGGACTGGCATGGGGCATTTTGAGTCAGACGACCATATATCTACTATGCTGGAGATGAACTGGTGAGAAAAAATGAAGTTGTTTTCATAATTAAAAAAGTCATTTCTAGATGCATCTTCAAATACAATATTGTGAGTGACAGGATAATATCCATACGCATACAAGGAAGCCAAGTGAATACCACTATCATTCAAATATATGCGCCAACAACCAGAGCCAAAGAAGAGGAAATAGAAGATTTCTACCAACTTTTGTAGCCAGAGATCGATCGAACATGCAATCAAGGTGCATTAATAATAATGGGTGACTGGAATGCAAGAGTTGGGAATGGAGAAGAAGGATCAGTAGCTGGAAAACATGGACTTGGTGACAGAAATGAAGCTGGAGATAGAATGATAGGATTTTGCACAATCAATGATTTATCCATTAAAAATATGTAAGAAACATAAATGCAGGTTATACACATGGATTTCACCTGATGGTATGCATAGGAATAAGATTGATTACATCTGTGGAAAGAACCGATGGAGAAACTTTATATCAGCTGTGAAAACTAGGCCAGGTGCTGATTGTGGAACAGACCATCAACTACTCATATGCAAGTTCAAGCTGAATCTGGGGAAAATGAAATCAAATCCATGGGAACTAAAATATGCCCTTGAGTCTAACCCACTTGAATTTCAAAACCACCTTAGAAACAGGTTTGAAACCCTGAACACGAATGAGTGAAGACCAGATAAGTTATGGGAGAATATAAAGAGTATCATACAGGAAGATCATTACAAAGACAGAAAAGGAAGAAAAGACCTCAATAAATGTCAGAAGAGACTCTGAATATTGCACTAGAGTGACAAGAAACCAAAGCAGAGGGAATAAATCAAGATATATCAAGGAGCTGAACGAAGATTTCAAAAGACAGAGCAGGAAGATAAAGTAAAAAAATTATAATGTAATGTGCAGAGAGCTGGAGGCAGATAATCAAAGGGGCCGAACTCAGCATTTCTTAAACTCAAGAAACTGAAGAACAAATTCAAGCCTTGAGTTGCAGTACTTAAGAAAACTTTGGGTAGGTTATTAAATGATCCAGGAACTATTAAAAGAAGATGGAAAAAGTATAGAGTCATTGTACCAAAAGGATTTGGCAGACACAGAAGAATTTCATGAAACAACATGTGAGCAAGAGCCTGTGGTGACAAAGGAGGAAGTTCAAGCTGCTTTGAAAGAATCAGCAAAAAATAAGGTCCCAGGAATTGATGGTATACCAACTATTTCAACTAATAAATGTTGACCTAGATGTGCTCACCAAGTTGTGCCAAGAAATCTTGAGAACAACCACTTGGCCAACTGACTGGAAGAGATCTATATTTGTTCCCATTCCAAAGAAAGATGACCCAACAGAGTATGGAAAATATCAAACAATATCATTACTATCATATGCAAACAAGATTCTGCTGAAGATTATCACAAAATGATTGGAACAGCACATCATCAGACAACTACCAGAAGTGCAGGTTGGGTTTAAAAGGGGTCATGGAACTATGAATACTGTAGATAATGTAAGATGGACCTTGGCTGAAAGCAGGGAGTACCAGAGGGGTGTCTATCTGTGTTTCATTGATTATGCAAAGGTGTTTGACTGTGTGGATCACAACAAACTAACTCTAAAAAGAATGGGCTAACTCTAAAAAGAATGGGAATTCCAGGACACTTGATCATGCTCATAAAACCTATACTTGGACCAGGAGGCAGTCGTTACAACAGAGCAAGGAAGCACTACATGAAACAAAATTGGGAAGGTTGTATGCCAAAGATGTGTCCTATCTCCATACTTATTCAATTTATATGCAGAAGAGATTATCCAGGAAGCTGGACTATATGAGGAGAAATGTGACATCAGGATTGGAGGAAGATTCATCAACAACCTGCATTATGAAGATGACACAACTTTGCTTGCTGAAACTGAAGAGGATCTGAAGCACTTGCTGCAGAAACTCAATGATTGCAGCCTTCAATATGGATTGAAGCTCAATATCAAGAAAACAAAGATTCTCAACTCTGGGCTGATTGGAAGCATCATGATAGATGATGAAGAGATTGAGGTTTGCTTGGCTCCATAGTCACCACTCTTGGGACCAGCAGCCAGGAAAGATGTATTGCAATGAGAAAGTCTGCTGTTAGAGATCTCTCCAAAGTACTGAAGAGCAATGGTGTCACTTTGGAGACTAAGGTGTGCCTGATACAGGTCATGGTCTTTGGAATCACTTGCTATGCATGGGAAAGCTGGACAATGACTAGGTATGATAGAAGGAGAATTGATGCCTTTGAGCTGTGGTGTTTAAGATGAATATTAAATATACCATGAACTGCTAAAAGAATGTAGGGGTTCATTCTGGAGAGGGTCAAACCAGGCTGTTCCTTGGAGGCAAGGATTCTGAAGCTTCAACTGATATACTTTGGACATGTTGCAAGGAGGGACCAAACCTTGGATAGAGATGTCATGCTTGGGAGGGTGGAGGGACAGCACATGAGATAAAGACTCTTGATGAAATGGATTGATTCGGTGGCTGGGTGTGTTAGAGACAGTAAGATTGGCACAGAGTAGAGGAGGGTTTAGGACTATTGTATATAAGGTTGCTATGAGTCACAGGTGACTCAATGGCACATAACAACAATGCATATTAATGATATTTAATTAATAAATAATATAATGTTCATGGATAAGAAAACTTGGCATTTCTTAAACTGAAGGAACTGAAGAACAAATTCAAGTTTTGAGTTAGAATACTTAAGGATGCTTTGGGCAGAATAGTTATTAAATGATTCAGGAAGCATTAAAAGAAGATCTGTGGTCAACTTATATTCAACAAAGAAATAAAACCCATCAAATGGGGAAATTATATCTTCTTCAACAAATGGTTCTGGCAAAACTGGACTCCTACTTGTAGAAATCTGAAATAGGATCCACATCTCACATCATACACAAAAATCTACTCAAGGTGAATCAGAGACCTTGGGATAAAGCTCAAAACTATAAAATTCGTATAGATAAACTGGGACCGAGCTTAGAAGGCCTGGTCTATGGTATAAAGGGACTGCCAAATACAGCCAGAAATACACAATTTTAAGAGGTTAATACTGATTAATGGGACCTTCTAAAGATTAAATTTCTCTGCTCATCAGCAACTTCTCAACAAGGTGAAAAAAAAAAACACAAACCACCACCAAAGACCAAAACACCAAACCTACTACTGACTGGGACCAAACATTTGGCAATACTGTCTTAGACAGGGTCTCATAACTAAAGTTTACAGAATCCTACAGGGCCTCCGGAAGAAGAAGACTGACAATCCAACTACAAAATGGGCAAAGGACATGAAAAAACTTTTCACAGATGAGGACATTCAGATGGCCAAAAGACACACGAAGAAATGATCCAAATCATTGGCAGTAAGAGAGATGCAAACCAAAACAACAATGAGATGCCTCTTATCCCAGTAGCTGTGGCAAAGTTTAGCAAGGCAGCAAGTACCAAATGCTGGAGAGGATCTGGCAAGATAGGAACTCTTACACATTGTTGATGGGATTGTAAAATGGTACAACTCCCCTGGAAGGCAGTTTAGCGTTTCCTCAGAAAGCGGGACATAGATATTCCATGTGAACCAGCTATTTCACTGCTTGAAAATACCCTGAGGAAATGAGAACTGAGGCACAAAAACTTGTACATCAACGTTCATAACAGCATTATTCATCATTGTAAGAACACGGAAATAGCTCAAAAGCCTTACCGCAATGGAATGGATTAAGAAATTATAGTACATTCACACAATGGAATACTATCCAGCACGCAGGAGCAATGATTTTGTAAATAACTGTTTCACCTGGGAGGGACTGGAGAGCATTATGCTAGCTGTCTCATAAAGACAAATACTGTCTAGGACCTTTATTGTAGAGCATGTAAGAAGATCCAAGCAGGCAAGGGGCTGGGGGCTTAAACATAGAGTCACACAATTTGATGGGTGGAGGGAGGGATATGTAAAGGAAAGGGGAATGGTCCAGTGTGAAAAACAAACTATATAGTTTTTATGAACTTTATGAACTTGGTATGTAAACCAGTATAAAATTGAAGAAAAAAAAAAGATGGAAGGAGTATACAGAGTCACTGTACCAAAAGGAATTGGCTGACACAGAAGAATTTAATGAAACAATATATGAGCAAGAGTCTGAAGTGATGAAGGAAGTAGTTCGAGCTGCTCTATAGGATTGGAAAAAAAAAGGGTGGGGGGAGGGATTGTATAACAATTAAAGGACTTTTAGTTTTCAAAGAGAAGAATGAACTGGGGAAGGGAGTGGGCAGGGAGAAATGTGCAACTATGAATGAATGGAAATTCAAAATATCTGCAAATATTCCTTAAAATAAATAATAATAAATAATAATAAACAAATTTTAAGAAAGAGATCTTTAACAGCAAAAAAACAAAAACAGAAAACTGCAGGAATTCACGGCATACCAATTGACATAATTCAACAAACAGATGCTGCCTTGGACGTACTCACCAAGTTGTGCCAAGAAATTGGGAAGACAACTACTTGGCCCACTGAGTGGAAGAAATCTATATTTGTTCCCACTGCAAAAAAAAGGTGACCTGACAGAAAGTGGAAATTATTAAACAATATCATTGATATCACAGGCAAGCAAGATTCTATTGAAAATCATAAAAAAATAAAACCTGATTGGTACAGCACATCAACAGAGAGTTGCCAGAAGTGCAGGCTGGGTTTAGAAGAGGCCATGGTACTAAGGGTATTTTAGCTAATGTTAGATGGATCTTGGCAGAAAGCATTGTACCAGAGGAATGTCTATCTTTGACTATGTGGCTCACAACAAACTGTGGCTTAACTCTGAGAAGAATGGGAATCCCAGAACACTTGATTGTGCTTATGTGAAACCTATTTTAGGACCAGGAGGCAGTTGTCAGAACAGAGCAAGGGAACACTGCATGGTCCAAAACTGGGAAGTGTGTATGCCAGGGATGTGTCTTATCTCCATACTACTATTTCAATCTATATGCAGAATGGATCATGTGGTAGGCTGGGCTCTATGATGAGGAATGTGGCTTCAGGATTGGAGGAAGACTCATCAACAATCTGGGTTATACAGATGATACAACCCTACTTGCTGAAGTTGAGGAGAAACTCAAGTGCTTACTGCAGGTAAAGAAGGGCAGCGTTCAATTTAGATTGAAGCTCAACATCAAGAAAAGGAAGATTCTCACCATTGGGTCAATTGGCAACATCATGATAGACGGGAAAGAGATTGAGGTTGTTAACAAGTTTGTCTTGTTTGGTTTCACCACCAGCACCATTGGGATGAGCAGTCAGGAAATAAAAAATGAATTGCATTAGGAAAATCTATTGTCAGGGAAGGACCTCTCCAGAGTGCTAAAGAGCGATGATGTCAATCTAGAGACTAAGGTGTGCCTGATCCAGCATGGTCTTCCCATTACTTACTATGCATCAGAGAGTGGGACAATGACCGAAGATGACAGAGGAATATTGAAACCTTTGAGCTGTGGATTGACTCAGTGACTGGGGTAATGAGAATAGGTGTTTCAGAGACAATAAGGTTGGCAACGGTAGAGCAGCATTCAGGCCTGTTGTTAAAGCGTCACTATGAGTTGCAAGCAAATCAATGGCACATAATTACAACAACACCATCTTGGAAAAAGTACAACCAGAGGCTTCTTAGAAGGAAGGATGATGAGACTCTATCCATACAGTTTTAGGGATGTTACTGGGAGTAGACATCATTTGGAGAAAAACATCATGCTTGGTTAAGGAGAGAATGAATGAAAAAGAAGACAACAAAATGAAGTGACACAGTAGCTAAAATAATTGACTTGAACATAGCAACAGTTAGGAGGACAACACAGGACTGGTCAGTGTTTTGTTTGAGGTACATAGGGTCACTATAAATCAGAATCTAGTATGCTATACTTAACAACACTCAAATGGAAGCTATTCCTTATAAAAAGAAACATTAATTCAGACACTAATATTGTACACACTGTATTTTAGCATAAATATATTATAAGCTAACCTTCATACAAGATCCCATTTTACCAGGTATCCTTGGTTACTCTCTAAAACTATGTTGTTGACTGCCTTCAAGTGGAGCACGACTCATAACAACCCTATGAACAAAAGTCCTGAAGCCCCTCTACAACTATTGACACTTATCAATGTTCATAGAGTTTCTAGGAAGTGGATGCCACTCCTGCTTCCAAGCCTGTCATAGAGTGTTATTGTTGTTACGTGCCGTTGAGTCGCCTGCAATGTATACCAACCTTATGGACAGCAGCTCTGAACCCTTCCCTGTCCTGAGCCAGTCTCACTAACTCTGACACACCAATTCCTATTGCCCCAGTTACTCTCAATCCATCTCATCCAGAGTCTCTCTCTCCTCTGTTGTCCATCCACCCTTCTGAACATGATGTCCTTTTCCAAGGACTGGTCTCTCCTGGTCATGTGCTCAAAGTAAGTGAGGTGGAGCTTCAAAATCCTAGCCTCTGAGGAGAGACTTGGTTTCATCTTCACCAAGACAGACCTATTTGTTTTCTTTGCTGTCCATGGAATGATCAAGACTCTTTTCCAGCACCACAACTCGGCATCTATTCTTCTTCTGTCATCTTTAGTCATTGTCCAACTCTCTGAAGCATTAAAAAGTAATTGAGAGAACCATGGCCTGGATTAGAGACTGTTTCTAGACTGACATCGTTACGCTTCAGCACTCTGGAGAGGTCCATGACAGATTTTTTCAGTGCAATTTTTCTTTTGATTTCCTGGCTGCTGGTGTTAAAGAGAGTTAATTATGGATCCAAGCAAGCTGTAATTGCTAACAAGCTCAATCTCTTCTCCATCTAATATGATGCTGCCAGTTAGCCCAGTGGTGAGAATCTTTGTCTTTTTGATGTTGAGCTTTAATCCATATTGAAGACTACAGTCCTTGACCTTTTCCAGCAAGTGCTTTAGATCTTCGTCAGGTTCAGCAAGAAAGATTGTGTCATCTGCATATCGGAGGTTGTTAATGAATCTTCCTCCAATCTTGATGCCACATTCCTCCTCATAAAGCCCTGCTTCCTGAATGATCTGTTCTGCATCCAGATTGGAAAAGTACGGGGACAGTATGCATCCCTGATACAGTCCTTTCCTAATTTTATACCTTGTGGTGTTTCCTTGCTCTGTTCTGAGGACTGCTTCTTGTTCCAGGTATAACTTCTGTATAAACATAATCTAGTGTTCTGAGATTCCCATTTTCCTCAAGGTTAGCCACAATTTATTGCGATCCACACAGTCAAATGTCTTTGCTTAGTCAATAAAACACAGATAGACATTTGTCTGGTATTCTCTGCTTTCTGCCAAGATCCATCTGACATTGGCAATAATAAGCTATGAGCAAATAGAATTCTGAAAACAATTTTTTTTCTGGAAATTGGTCTATATTGCCTTAAACATAATTCTGGGTCAGTGAAAAGCCCTTCTCTTCCTAAGAAATAGCTAAAAGCAAATTAAATATTTTCCTAAAAAATATGCACATATATTATAAGAAGACTAATGCTATGATTTGAAAGACAATAGAGAATTTAAAGTTGGAAGAAAAAGGACATTATTTAAAATTAAATAAAAGTTAAATAAAGATTAAGAAATCATTCTTAATAAGAATAATATCTCTTAAAGATAACATTACTTGTCAGATTAAATTTGAGTTACAGGATTTTTTTTTAGATTTAAAAAACAATAATTGTAGCATATTTGGAAACAAAATGTGATCTGTTAATGTCCTTTTTTGCTTTTGAAAATAGAACTGATTTACCAACATAGCAAAAACATGCTAAATTAGTAGACCATACTCCAAGAAAAGGATTTGACTTTTCCCCTTCAAAATTAGATCATGAAAGTTTGAGAAATTTCAGTATGTGTCTAATGCTCCTTTATTATTATTTTTTAAATAGCATTAATACATGGCATCTTGTCCTGTAATCAAGTATACTTCTTTGTGCTCTTTGTGCAGGTAAGTACAGAGTTTGCTGTAATAATTAGAAACACTTTGAGTTAGCATCTCGATTCAAGAATTGAGCTAACAGTTTTATTCCATAACCATGTAGACATAGAAAGTGAGGAAGAACAATTTGCTAATTAAAACAACGAAGCAAGTGTGATAGACAGAAAGCAATTGGTTTTTAATGATCTTTTGGAAGTCACATGAATAGATTGATTTTTGTTTTGATCTTGCTTGAGTTAATAGCTGCCTTTGAGTCTTCAATCCCACTTCAGCAACCATTGTTTCTCCATTTCACGGTCTGTCGCTCCCTAGGTCTAGGCTTTACTTGTTCTTTGTTCCATTTTGTTAAGACACAGGCCCAGCAGTTTTTGTGTTCTTCAACTTTAAAGATTGTTGTGGTGTTTCCCTTTTATTTATATAGCTATTTCCTCCTGGGAATGTGATGAGGTTATTCTCACTTCCACAGGGTTAACATGCAAATGGCAGGTTCTGAGCCAATTCATGTCTTGCTGAGATGGGCTTCCTGCTTTTTGTGAGTAGTTTGGTCAGTCCTGTTCTGTTTATAACCTAAACTCTTCCTTCCCTCCTTTATTGATGATGTGTGATTTATTTAGAAGCAACAGAGGAGACTGCAAGGAAGCTGTTTGTATATGTAGGGCTGCTGCATGGCTAGAAGGCTTTTCTCAGAAACAAGCAGTAATCTGCTTCTTCCACATCTCTGCAGACGATGACTACTTCCAGAGTTTTTAGTCAAGCTTGTCAAACAGACCTCTATGTTACTTCATTCTGCGTTCCTCTCACCCAGACATTCTCAGACACTTTTTCCTTGTCAGTAAGACAGTCCAAACCAAAACAAGAGCCACCGTCTCGAGTCAATTACAACTCATAGTGAAACTATGGGGCAGAGTAGAATGGTAATCTAAGGCTGCAATCTTTACAGAAGCAAACACCACGTCCTTCTCTCACAGATTGCCATGTAGGAACTTTTGGTTACCAGCTAAGTGTTTTAACCTCTTACATCAGGCCTTCTGGTCATGTAGTCAACCACTTACCCATTGCTAAGTCAGGATCCACTTACAGCTGACTCTCCAGGGGATTTTCTGAGGTTATAAATCACATGAAGGTGGATTGTCCATCGTTCTTTTAAAAAGTAGATGGTGGATCTGAACCACCAGAGAAGCACTACCTTTGAGTTAGCAGCACAACAACCCTCTACGGACTAAGTCATTAGGACACCTCAGTCAGGGAGTAGAGATGGGATTTTTGGCCTATTTTCACCAATCAAACTGTGTGTGTGTGTGTGTGTGTGTGTGTGTGTGTGTGATTGTTAAGATGTAGAAAGTGAACTAAAATCTTACTTCTTATGTTCTTTGTAATTATATATTCTTTGGTATGTATATGTCATCATTAGATGCCTTTGAATCAACTACACCTCAGCCCTATGAACATAGCTCTGCCCTGTGCCATGCTCCTGGTCTCTGCCACATTCAAGCCCATTATACAGTAGCTATGTCAGTGCATCTCTACTTTCCTGCAGCATGTCCTTTTCCATGGACTGGCTCCTCCTGACAATATGGACAAGTTGTGTGAGATGAAGCCTCACCATCCTTGTTTCTAAAGAGTGCCCTGGCTGTGCTTCCTCCAGCATAGGTTTGATTTCTATTTGGAAGGCCATTTTGGATACTCCTTCAATGTTCTCCACCAACATCACAATTCAATGGTATTGATTCTTCTTCTGTCTGCTTTATTCTTTGTCCTACTTTTGGATGCATAGGAAGCAATTGAAAATATGCTGGGTTGGATCAGATGCACCTTAGTCTTCAAATCCTTGTTCGTTAGCATTTTGGAGAGATCCTTGACAGCAGATCTCCTCAGTACATCTTGTTTTTGACTGTTTCTACCATGCATGGGTGTTGATTGTGGATTCAAGCAAAATGAAATAAATGACAATTTTAATCTTTTCTCCATTTATCGTGATGTTGTTTATTGGCTCAGTGGTGAGGAGTTTTGCTTCCTTAAAGTCAGTAAGTGTGAGGATGGCACAGGATAGAACAGGGTTCAGATCTTGTGTTCATAGGGTTGCTATGAGTTGTCCTTGACTTGGTGGTACCTAACAACAGCAACAAGATAATGTTGAGATATAACTCATAATAAAGGCTATAGATTTTGACCTTCTGCAGTGTTTCAAGTCTTCTTCACTTTCTGCAAGCAAGATTATGTCACTGGTGCAACACAGACTGTTGATAAGTCTTCCTCCAATTGCGATGTCATATTCCTCTCCATTGGCTCAGCTTCTTAAATTATCTTCTCAGCATACAGATTTAATAGGTATGGAGAAAGGATACAGCTTTGGTGTACACCTTTCCTGATTATAAACCATGCAGTTTGCTGTACTATAGTGACTTGCATCTTCTTGTGATGCTGGAAGCTCTGACACTAGTATTTCAAACACCACCAAGTCACCTGTAGCAGACAGGTTTCAGTAGAACCTTCAGACTAAGACAGACTAACAAGAAGGTCTGACCATCCCCTTCTGAGACAGCAAGCTTTTGAAAACACTATGAATAATAAAAGAACTTTGTTGTATTTAGTGCTGATGGAGGAACATCTCAGGTTTAAAGACTCTCAAAAAAATAGGGACAAACAGCTGCAAACATCCATTCATAATTGGAACATGGAATGTACAAAGTATGAAATGGAAGTTGTAAAAAATGAAACAGAAAACATAAAGATTAACATCCTAGGTATTAGTGAGCTGAGATGGCCTGTTACTGTGGTTGTTGTTATGTGCTGTCAAGTCCTTGAGACTCATAGCGACCCTATGTACAACAGCCCTAAACCCTGCTCTATCCTGTGTCAATCACATTGCCTCTGACACACCCATCCCGATTAGTTCACTGAATCAATCCACCTCATAGAGGGTCTTCCCCTCTTGTACTGGCCCTCTACCTACCCAAGAATGATGTCCCTCTCCAAGAATCTGTCCCTCCTTACAAAATGTCCAAAGTATGTCAGACGAAACCCCAGAATCCTTGCCTCCAAGGAGCAATCTGGTTTAACCCTCTCCAGGATAAAGCTGTTTGTTTTCCTAG
>NW_006399752.1:2258045-2259453 GCF_000299155.1 Elephantulus edwardii | reverse complement strand
CTCCTGCGCTGTCCCTCCACCCTAAATAAAAAATAATAAAAGGGAAGGACTCTCTTTCTCAAGCAGATAGAACTGAAAAGCAAATTTAAGCCTTGAGTTGAAATACTGAAAGATGATGCTATGGGCAATATTTGAAAGCAGAAATGGCATCCACTTCTGAAATAGCTTGCCTCCAGAAACTCTATGAACTTGGAGAAATGGTGAAAGTTATATAATTGTTTAAGTCTTTCATTTATAGGGTCACTATGAGTTGTCTATGACTCAACGGCATTTAATAACAATAACACTAACATAGAGAGTTCTGTGGGCCTGGTGAATAGAAAGTTATGCTACTAAGTCAAAGGTAGGTGATTTTAATCTGCAGCCCTCAGGCCTGGTTTTAATTGTTTTTTGGTCAAACATTCTTCTAAGTGGTATACCTCTGGTCTCTCAATATACTATACAGAGGTAACTTGTGGTTGCTGTAATGCTAAACACCATGACACTGATACATCAAATGCAATAATGGTTACCCAAGGTGGACAGTGTTGGAGCTCCCAGATTAAAACAAGCTTGGAAGCAGGACTGGCATCCACATCTGAAATAGCTTGCCTTTATAAATTCCATGAACTTGGAGAAGCGATGAAAGTTATACAAGTGTTCAGGTCTTTCATTCACAGGGTCACTATGAATCATTTACAAGTCAACGGTACTTAACAACGACATGAGAAATATATTGAATAATCCAGGAAACATCAAAAGAAGATGGAGGAAATACACACAGAGTCACTATAACAAAAAGAACTGACTGACACTAAAAAAAATTCAGATAGTAACATATGAACAGGAGCCAATGGTAATAAAGGAAGAAATTAAAGTTGCATTGAAGGCATTGACAAAAAAATAAGGCTCCAGAATCAATAGGATTCTGATTGACTGCAGGAAATTTGGAAGACAGCTGTCTGGCCAACAGATTGAAAGAGGTCCATATTTCTTCCCATTCCCAAGAAAAGTGATCCAATATAATGTGGAAACTATTGAACAATATCATTAAAATCACATGCGAGCAAAATACTGGGAAACATAATTAAAAAACAGCTAGAACAACACTTACACAGGGAGCTGCCAGAAGTTTCAGTAGAATTTAGATAAGGCCATGGAACCAGGAATATCATACCTGATGCCAGATGAATCCTGGCTAAAATAAAGAATACCAAAAGAATGTCTACTAATATTTTATTGACTATGCAAAGACATTTGACTGGGTGGATCATAACAAATGATGGCTAACTATGAGAATAACTCCAGAACACCCAGTTATTCTCATGTGAAACCTATACATAGACCAAAAGACTATTTTGTGAACACTATATGGGAAAGGAACACTGTTGTTATGTGCTATCGAGTAGCCAGTGATGCATAGTGACCT
>NW_006399752.1:2255640-2256994 GCF_000299155.1 Elephantulus edwardii | reverse complement strand
CTATGATGTCCCTAGTGCCACGACTTCTTCTAAATCCAGCCTGTACATCAAGCAGTTCTCTGCTGTTGTACTGTTCTTGTTTCTGGATAATCTTCAGCAGAATCTTGCTTGTGTATGTGTTAGTTAATATCATTTGATAATTTGTACACTCTGTTGCATCACTTTTTAAAAAAAAAAAATCAGAATAAATACAGATCTCTTCTGGTAAGTTTGCCAAGTAGTTGTCCTCCAGATTTCTTGGCATAACCTGGATTTGATGTAGTATGGACTTGGCGAGAGAAATGAGACTGGAGACAATGACAGTATTTTGTACAATCAATGATTTACTCATTGCAAACACATTTTAGAAGAAACATAAATGGTGACTATACACATAGACTTCACTTGATGGTCTACACAGGAATCAGAATCAGGAATCTGGGGAAAAAGCACTGGAGAAGCTCATATCAGCTGTCAAAACTAGGCCAAGTGCTGACTGATCATCAACTACTCATATGGAAATTAAAACTGAAGCTAAAGAAAATAAAATCAAATCCATAAGAACCAAAGTTTGACCTTGACTATAGTCCACCAGAGTTTAAAGACTATCTCAGAACGGGTTGGAAGCCTTGAGTATTAGTGAGTGAAGACCAAATGAGCTGTGAGAGGAATGTACTTGGGGTGGTGGGAGGGGTGCAGGGGGGTTGTGTACCAGGGAGGGAGAGTTTCTTTTACTTTTCAAAGGGAGGAGCAAACTGGGTGGGGGGGAAAGGCTGGGTGGTGAGAGAAGTGCAGCAATGAATGAATGGAAATCCCAAATCTCTATAAATGTTCATTAAAATTATTAAAATAAAAAAAGAATATCATACCTGAAGAATGCAAAAAGGCACTGCAAAGGTAGAGGAGAAAGAAAAGACCAAAATAGATGTCAGAAGAGCTTGAATATTGCACTGTAAGGTCAAGAAACCAAAGCAAAAGGAAGAAATTAAGACTTTAAGGAGCTGAATAGATTTCAAAAGGCAGCATGGGAAGACAAAGCAACTTATTATAATGAAATGTGCAAGGAGCTGACCCTCTTGTACATTTCAGAGGCTATAAATCACAGAAGAGAGCACCCATCTTTATCCTGTGAAGCAGGTGGTGGATTTGAACTGAGAGACATGCAGTCTTTGGGTTAATAGCACAGGTGTCATGGACACCACGCCACCCCAAAAATTAGATAGAAAGGCTAAAATAAGAGCCAAACATCTTTTGTAATTGTTGTTGTTGTTGTTATGTGCCGTCGAGTCACCTCCGACTCATAGCGACCCTATGTACAACAGCCCTAAACTCCGCTCTGTCCTGTGCCAATCGCACTGTCTCTGACACTCCCATC
>NW_006399752.1:2253545-2255540 GCF_000299155.1 Elephantulus edwardii | reverse complement strand
AACTCAATCTCTTCACCCTCTATCCATGATGCTGCCTATCAGCCCAATGGTGAGAAACTTCATTTTCTTGATGTTAAGCTACAATCCATATTGAAGTCTGCCATCCTTGACCTTCTGCAGCAAGTGCTTCAGGTCCTCTTCAGTTTCAGCAAGCAGGGTTGTGTTATCTGCATAATGCATATTGTTGATGAGTCTACCTCCAATCTTGATGCCACACTTCTCCTCATAGAGCCCAGGCTCCTGGATAATCTGTTCCATATATAGATTGAAAAGAAATGGAGATAGAACACATCCTTGATGCATGCCATACCCAATTTTGAACCATGCAGTGTTCCCTTGCTCTGTTCTGATGACTGCCTCCTGGTCCAAGTATAGGTTTCACATAAGTACAATCAAGTGTTCTGGGATTCCCATTCTTCTCAGAGTCAGTCACAGTTTGTTGTGATCCACACAAATGCCTTTGCATAGTCATCGAAACATAGATATTCCTCTGGTACTCTCTGCTTTCAGCCAACATCCATCTGACATCAGATATAATATCCTTATTGCCATGGCCTCTTCTAAATCTATCCTGCGCTTCAGGCAGTTCTCTGCTAATGTGCTGTTCCAGTTGTTTTTCCATAATCTTCAGCAGAATCTTGTTTGCATGTGATATTAATGATACTGTTTAATAATTTTCACACTCTGTCAGATTACCTTTGTTTGTAATGAGAACAAAGAATGATATTTTCCAGTCAGTAGGCCAGATGGTTGTCCTCCAAATTTCTTGGTACAATTTGGTGAGCACATTCAGGGCAATATCTGTTTGTTGAAATATATCAACTGGTATGTTGTTAATTCCTGGGGCCTTGTTTTTTCCAATTCTTTCAGAGCAGCTTGAACTTCCTCCATCAACACAGGGTCTTGCTAATATGTTGTTTCATGAAATGCAGTGTCCACCAATTTTGTTTGGTACAATAACTCTGTATACTCTTTCCATCTTCTTTTAATGCTTCCTGGATCATTTAATATTCTTCCCAAAGCATCCTTAAGTATTGCAACTCGAGGTTTGAATTTGTTCTTCAGTTCCTTGAGCTTAAGAAATACTGAACAAGTTCGGCTCTTTTGATTTTCTAACTCCAGCTCCTTGCACATTTCATTGTAATACTTTATCTTCCCATGCTGCCGTCCGGAATTTTCTGTTTAATTCATTAATATCTTAATTTCTTTCATTTGCTTTGGCTTCCCAGAGCTCTAGTGAAATATTTAGAGTTTCTTCTGACATTCATCTTGGTCTTTTCTTCCTCCTCTGTCTTTGTAATGACCTTTTGCATTCTTCCTGGGTGATATTCTTGATATCTTCCCACAGCTCATCCAGTCTTTTCTCATTAAAGTCCAAGGCCTCAAACCTGTTCCTGAGATGGTTTTGAAATTCAGGTGGAATAGACTCAAAGTCAAATTTTGGTTCCTGTGGACTTAATTTAATTTTCTTCAGCTTCAGTTTGAACTTACATATGAGTAGATGGTGGTCTGTTCTACAATCAGCACCTAGTTTTCACAGCTGATAATTTTATTCTTAGAAGGTCCCATTCATATATTTTATCCTCTCCTGGTTGTAGGTTTTTCAGGATTCTTGGAAGACTGTTGTAGTTAAGGGCTTTTAGAGTTCTTCCAAGCTTTTCTCTAATGAAGTTTATAGTCCTTGTTTTAGTCCTAGGTACTTGATCCACTTGGAGTTGGTTTTAGTGTATGGAGTTGGGTGTGGATCTTGCTTGAGTTTTTTACATATAGTTTTCCAATTTTGCCAATGCCATTTGTTAAAAATTCTGTCATTTCCCTACTTAACTGATTTCATCACCTTGTCAAAAATCAGTTGACCATAGGTAGATGGGCTGATTTCTGGATTTTCAATTCTATTTCATTGATCTATGTGTAAATAGACCTCATGCACTTACTGCAGAGGGTCAAGAACTGCAGCCTTCAATATGGAATGAGGCTCAATGTCAAGAAGACAAA
>NW_006399752.1:2247483-2253155 GCF_000299155.1 Elephantulus edwardii | reverse complement strand
GGTAGAGTAGAGGGACAGCGCAGGAGGGGAAGACCCTCTATGAGGTGGATTGATTCAGTGACTGGGGTAATCGGGATGGGTGTGTCAGAGGCAATGAGATCGGCACCAGATAGAGCAGGGTTTAGGGCTGTTGTACATAGGGTCGCTATGAGTCGCAAATGACTCAACGGCACATAACAACAACAACAACAACATGTGTCTGTCATTGTACCAGTACCATGCTGTCTTGATCACCACGGCAGTGTAGTAGGATTTGAAATCAGAAAGTGAGATGCCGCCTACCTTGTTTCTCTTTTTAAAGAATGTTCTGCTTATTCAAGGTCTTTTTCCATTCCAAATGAAATTGGAGATTGCCCTGTCCATCTCCTCAAAGAATGGAATTGGTATTTATATTGGGATTGCATTGAACGTGTAAATTGCCTTTGGTAATATTATCATTTTTACAACATTGAGTCTTCCAATCAATGAACAAGGTATATTCTTCCATTTCTCCAGGTCTCTTTTTGTTTCTTGTAATAATGTTTTATAATTTTCTTTTAATAGATCCTCTGTACTTCTGGTTAGATTTACTCCCAAGCATTTAATGTTGTGATTAGCAATTGTGGAGGGTGATCTTTTTCCTAGGTCCAGCTTTGTGTTTTCTTTGTCACTGTAGGGAAATTGAATACATTGTTTTAACAACATTATCTTATATAGAGAGTTCTGGTGGCCTAGTGGTAAAATGTGCTGCAATCCTAAAGGCATGTGATGTGGTTCAAGTCTACCAGATGCGCCAAAGGGGGAAAAGTGGGCATCTCTTGAACAATTAACTATATCTGAAAACTCACTAAAGAGTCAGCTATGAGTTGGTTCTAACTGAATAATAGCACAAGGAATAACGTATCTTATATGCTAGGTTCAGATCTGTTGTTCATAAAGTTGCTATGACTCATACTTGACTTTTTTATTTGCGATTTTAATGAAAGTTTATAGAGAATATGGATTTCCATTCATTGTTGCATATTTTCCTCCCTGCCCACCCCTCCTCTTTGAAAAAAATAATTCGATCATTGTTATACAATTCCCCCCAGACCACTTTGCTATGCAGCTCTTATTCTGGACTGTTGTCATCAAATAATACCTAATCATATCTTCTGTTTAAGTATACTTGATTTGATGGCACCTAATAACAATTGCAATATGTCTTATATTAAATGAACAATATGTTAGGACCCTGAGTGGTGCAAATATTTGTACTGAACTACTGGGTAAGGATTTGCAAAATCAGAAATTTTGAATCTGCCAACTTCTCTGTGGGAGACAGATGGATAATTTCCTCCTGTACAGCTTATAGCTTCTGAAAACCTAATAAAGGGCCAGCTAAGATTTTGATTTGATGGCACATAACAACAAAAATGATGAAAAAAACTGTTGCTTTGAATTCCTCCCATGTTGCCATGGAGAAAAAAAAAAGTGACAATGTGCTTCAACAAGATCACAGCCAAGAAAGTCCTAGGGAGCAGTTTTACTCTGTCACCCATAGGGTCACAATGAGTTGGAGTCAATTCAGTGGCAATGGGTGTGTTTTGAGTTTTGTTTTTTTTTTTTTTTTTTTTAATTATTTTACCTTAGACTTTGAGTTCAGGGTTGTTGTTGTTGTTGGGTGCTGCTGAGTCTTGAGTCGACCACAACACAAAGCTACCCTAAGAACAATAGACTCTTGTCCTATCCTGTGCCATCTTTATGATTTCTGTTAAGTTCAAAATCACTGTTATAATCACTGTGTCAGTATGGGACTAAGTAAAGGTCAGATAATGTGTATGATGTAACCTGCTCACCCTTCTGACATTTTGTCATTATGTCTCTCTTATTGTTTTTATCCCCCCCCCTTTAGTTTCTAGGGAATATTTTCACTACTTTTGTCTATTTTCCCCTATCCTTCTAATTAATGTCATGAATTTTACTTCTCCTTTTTTATTTTTTACTCTGTTGTAAGCATCAGGTATTTGTTGTTTTTATCTTCTTTGGGGGTGAGGTATATATGGTAGTGAGGTTTATGTCTTCACACAGAAAAATTTTGAATTCTTATCTGAATATACCTTTATGACTTTATGACATGGATGAGGTGGTAGTATTGTAGATCACTGCAATTTCATTAAATGTTTTAAAAATGTTAGCATAGGTAGGGGTTTTTAAGCAGTCTTTTAAAAAAATGTGTGCTGAACAATAGGACTGTGGGCAGAAATTTACTTCAGTCTTTAAATGAGTAAAAATAATTGTCTGTGACTTGATGATGTGTTTTTTCCAAAAGCAAAACTGGCTTGGGAAGTCATTGCCCTCTGCCCTGGGTAGACTCTGAGGATTATTGGCATTATGAGGAGAAATTGGAGATTATAGTTACTAAAAGAAGAGATTATTGAGAGATACTTGCCTCAGGCTTGAAGAAGACAATGGGGGATTAAGAGATTACAGTGAATGGAAGGATGGTATTAACTGTTTTTCCAAGGTTGAATACCAAGGTTGAACACTTTATACAGGAAGTAAGAACAAGTGGTTCTCAGGCCAAAAAAGAAAATGGTGTAGTGCCTGAGGCTTCTTTCAATTTTCTCCTTCCCTCTAAATTTGACCTCAAATTCTTTATATGCAATATATCAGTCTGAGGAGAGAGATCATGGCTGTACTGAATTTGGCTATAGTTCAAAACTCAGTCTTGATTTTCTTTCTTAATCTATACCTTTTTATCTAGCACTTATTAAACTCAAGACTAAAGTAAAGAGAGTAAAAGAAGCCTATATGACAGTTATGAAGAGAGTGTAAGCTACCTGGAATGGTTCTCAGAAAACCAGTTCAGATACAAAGAATATGACTGAATTTCTCAGGCCATTCACTACTACTGCAAAACTGAGGGCAAAATACGAAATGGTTTTGAAAATGTCAGTTACATAGAAAACTCCAGTACTTCTCAAAGAACTATAACTCAATTCATTGAAAGCCTTCAATTTCCATTCAGTTATTCAATGGTATTTCTCTTTTTTTAAATGAAAGGCCATGTGTATATTCTCTTTAACAAGGCTAAAACACTTGGGATGTTATTCACACAAAAACTTTGGGATAGGGACGTGATGCTTGGAAAGGTGAAGGGTCAGTGAAGGAGAGGAAGAGCCTTGACCAGGTGGGTTGACATGGTAACTACCACAATGGGTTTTAATGTGTCAGGAAGTGCAAGAATGGCACAGGGTTCAGATCTGTTGTGATAGAGTTGCTATGGGTTGTATACAACACCATGTCACCTAATAACACTTCACCTAGTGTTAGTCTAAGGCATTGTATTTAGTTCTAAAATTACAAATAAGTCCCATATTTATAATGTACTTACGTGATTTATATAAAACCAAATACATCTTGGAAGAAGTGCAACCAACGTGGCTCCTTAGAAGCAAGGATGATGAAACAGCCTCACATATTTTGGGAAGGTTATTAGGAGATACCAGTGTTTGGGAAAAGATATCGTACTGAGAAAAGTGTCAGGTGTATTGTTCATCTGGATTTAGTAAACAATCAGCTGTGGGCCGAAAGTCTCTTGTTTAAATCAATCAGGACCTGGCAGGCAGGCCTTTGTATTTAAAAGCCGTTTGACCTTAACTAAGTCTCCAATTTTGAGGCTCTTTTGTGACACAGTTGAATTCTGGAGAGTAGGTTGTTTTAATTGAAAGTCTGTTGTAAATGGTTTGGTTGTTTTTAATTTCATTAACAATCGAGTGTAAAATGATCTGTCATCTAGATTTCATTAATAATCATCTATGTGTTGGAAGTTCTTTGTTTAAATCATTCAGGACCTGGTGTTAATTGTGTTTAGGGAAAACACTGTTCTAAGTAGCACAGCATTTATCTGTCAGTTTGCTGTACTGAGGTATCTTGGGTTGCTCTGATACTGAAGGCTGTGTGATTGTTGTGTCAAATGCCATAAGGGTTATTGTGGTGGACAGGGTTTGGAAGAGCTCCCAGATTAAGACAGACTTGGACACAGGATTGGCATCCACTTCTTAAGTAACAGGCCTCTGAAAACCCTACAAACACTAGAGAAATGATGATAGTTATAGAACAGATTTCAGAATTTTTGTTCATAGGATCACTATGCATTATACTCCACTTGACAGGACTTAACAACAACAACAACTGGGAAAGTGCTACTATTGTTGTTAAATGCCATTGAGTCAAGTATGACACATAACAACTCTATGAATGGCAGGATCTGTACCTTGTCCTATCTTGAGTCATCATCATCTCTGACATACTTGAGTCCATTGTTACAGTCACTGTGTCAGTCCATCTTTGAGAGTCTTTTTCTCATTCTATGATCCTCTACTTTTCCAAGCATGAAGTCCTTTTTCAAGGACTGACCCTTCCTCACAACATGCCAAAAGTATGTGAGATGAAGCTTCATCTTTGCCTCTATGGAGCACGCTGGTTTCACTTTCTCCAAGACATAACTATTTGTTCCTTTACCAGTCCATGGGATATTGGGTACTCTTCTGCAGCACCACAACTCAAAGGCATCAATTCTTCTGTCATTCGTATACATTGTTCAACTACCATGGTTTGGATTAGTCACACATTAGTCTTGAAACTGGCATCACTGCTCTTTAGCACTTTGGAGAGGTCCTGACCAGCATATATATCAATGTAATGTGTCTTCTTTTTTATTGATGGCTTATTTCAAGAGTGTTGTTTATGGATGTAATCAAAGTGAAATAATTGACAATTTCAATCTTTTCTCCATCTATAGTGATGTTGCCCAGTGGTAAGGATTTTTTTCTCCTTGATGTTGAGATGTAATCTGCATTGAAGACTATGATCATTGATCTTCTACAGCAAGTGTTTGAAGCCCTCTTCATTTTAAGTATTTAAGGTTGTTTCATGTGTACAACACAGATTGTTGATCAGTCTTCCCTGATCGTGATTCTATATTCCTCTTTATAACATCAAGCTTCTCAAATGATTTGCTCAACATAGATTTTAAACAAGTATGGAGAAAGGTTACAGCTCTGATGCACACCTTTCTTGATTTTAAATCACATAGTGTTCCCTTGTTCTATTCACACAACAGTTTGTTGGTCTAAGTTTATTTAGATTTCTCATGAGGACAATTAAGGATTCTAGGATTCCCATTCTTTTCAATGTTGACCATAATTTGTTATGATCCACACCATCAAAGACCTTTTCATAATCAATGAAACACAAATATATATTCTTCTTATATTTTCTGCTTTCAGCCAAAATCCACCTGACATCAGGATTGATATCCCACCTGCCACAGACAATTCCAAATCCCACTTGAACTTCTTTAAGCAACTCTTGTTGATATCAATTGTTGGTGTACTGTGCCAGCTGTTTTTGGGTAATCTTCTGCAATATTTTACTTGCATGTAATATTAATGATATTGTTAGATTATTTTCATATGCTATTGAATCATTTTACTTGGGAATGGAAACAAATATGGATCTCTTGTAGTCAGTTGTTCAGATAGCTAGCATCCAAATTTCTTGGCACAGACTAGTGAACATGCTCAGGGCTGAATTTGTTTGTTGAAACATGTCAACTAGTATCCCATAATTCCTTGGAAACTTTTCCCCTCTAGTGTCTTCAGTCTTGGAAGGAGGAGTGGCATCCACTTCCATAATAGCTTGCCTCC
>NW_006399752.1:2217481-2246988 GCF_000299155.1 Elephantulus edwardii | reverse complement strand
GCGGGATGGCAACTTGTACACCAGGGCTATACGACCTAGAGGAATGTCTGTCCATAGCATCCTTTAATATGGCAAGTAAAGGATTGGATTTTCCCCCCATTCTTTCATTTTGATGGTTATTGAGAAAGTTCTTCTATTTTTATTTTCTTACTCCAGCTCTTTGAAATTTTGTTATATTTTGCCTTGTTTCATTTGTAATCTTTTGTTCATCTCTTTTACTTCAGAATTTCTTCCCTTTGTTTTGGCTTCTTGGTGCTCTTGTGTAGTTTTTGGAGTATCTTCTATAAAATTTATTTTTGCATTTTCTTTCTCCCCTGTCTTTTTAATGACCTTTTTTTGGTAATGACCTTCTTTATAGATAATATCTATTATATCATACCACAACTCATTGAGTCTTCAAACATTACTGTTCAGGAGTCCAGAACTAAGGCTACATAGTGGAGTGGACATGGAGGGAGGGATTGTAAAAAAAGAAAGAATTTTGCTTTTCAAAGAGAAGAGTAAACTGGGGGGGTGAGGGGTGTGCAGGGATAAAAGTGCAACATTCATAGTCAATTTGATGACATTTGATGTCAACAACAATGTATCTATATACATATTGATAATGTACATGTATGACTTATAGACGTCTGCTTTACTTATCAGAGAGCTAAGTCTCCTATTGGGGAATTCTGGTGACCTTGTGATAAGAAGCTGTGCTGCAATCCCAAAGGCACACAGTTCGAATCCACTAGCTGCTCCACTGGAGAAGGGCAGGCAATCTTCTCCCTTATGACTTACTGCCTCTGAAACCCTGCTGGAAAATCAGTTATGAGTTGGTTCCAACTCAGACTTGATAGCATGCAACAACTTCATTTGTTACCATATCTTGGAAATGACTCATAACTGCTGCTAAAATCATTTTACGGAAGCCATAAATATCACAGAAGGAGATTGCTCATCTTTCTCCCTTAGAATGATTGGAAGATCTGGGCCATAAGAGAAACATCGCCTTTGAGTTAGCAGCTCAACTCTCTACAAACTACTCCATTAGAGCTCATATTTATAGATGTCTGCTGTTATTGTTGTCATGTGTCTTCAGGACATAATTGATTCATAGCTGACTCCTCAGTGGGTTTTCACAGGTTGCAAATTGTATGGGAAGAGATTGATCATCTTTCTCTCTCAGAGCATCTGGTAAATTTGAACCCCCTCTCTTTGGATTTGCAGTACAACTCCTTGCCACCAAGCCACCAGTCATGTAGTTACATATGGAGCCTTGGTGGTACTTAAGAAAACAAAGATTCTCACCACCAAGCTAACTGGAAGCACCATGTTAGATGATGAGATTGTAAACAATTTCATTTTGCTCAGACCCCCAAGTAATACTTTTAGTACTAGGAGTGAGGAAATAAAGAGATGAGTTGCTTTAGGAAAGTAGGGTTTAGGGTGCTTGGAAGACTGTTTACGCTGTGTGTTAGGACTTCTAGAGTTCTTCCAAGCTTGATCCACTTTGAGTTGGTTTTTGTGTGTGGAGTAAGGTGATCTTGTTTGAGTTTTCTACAGATAGTCTTCCAATTTTGCCAGTACCATTTGTTAAAAAAGGCTGTCATTTCCCCACTTAACTGATATAATCTCCTTGTCAAAAATCGTTTGACCATAGGTAGATGGACTGATTGCTGGTTTTTCAATTCTATTCCATTGATCTATGTATCTCTCATTGTACCAGTACCACACTGTCTTGACCACCACAGCAGTGTAGTGGGATTTGAAATCAGGGAATGAGATGCCTCCTACCTTGTTTCTCCTTTTAAGGAGTTCTTTGCTTATTTGGGGTCTCTTTCCATTCCAAATGAAATTGGAGATTGCCTTTTCCATCTTGGGATTGCATAGAACATGTAAATTACCTTTGGTAATATTATCATTTTCACAACATTTAGTCTTCCTATCCATGAGCAAGGTATATTCTTCCATTTCTTCAGGTCTCTTTTTGTTTCCTGCAGTAATGCTTTGTAATTTTCTTTGAATAGGTCTTTTATGAGAGTATAAAATAGATGAATGGGACCTTCTAAGAATCAAATCCCTATGCGCATCAAAAACTTCTCCAAAAGGGAAAGCCATAGACTGGGGAAAAAATGTTTGGTAATGACATGTCAGACAACGGACTTATATAGAATTTATAAAATACTCAAGCACCACAACAAGATAAAGGTAAATAACCCAATTGAAAAATGGGCACAGGATATGAACAGACACTTCACCAAAGAAGACATTCAGATGGCCAATAAACACATGAAGAAATATTCAAAATCCCTAGCTCTGAGAGAGATGCAAATCAAAAACAAGTATGAGATATCATCTCACCCCAGTCAGAATAGCAAAATTTAACAGAACAGCAAACATCAAATGCCGATTAGGTTGTGGAGAGACTGGGACCCTTATTCACTGTTGGTGGGAGTGTAACATGGTGCAACCACTGTGAAAGACGATATGGAGCTTTCTCAAAAAGTTGCAAATAGAGATACCATTTGACCCAGCAATTCCACTACTGGGAATATACCCTAAAGAGACCATAACTGACATCCAAGCAGATATATGCACACCCATGTTTATCGTGGCTTTGTTCACAATAGCAAGGAGTTGGGAACAACCTAAGTGCCCATCAACAAAGTAATGGATAAAGAATCTGTGGTATATTCACACAATGGAATACTACGTTGCATTGTAAAACAAGGAACTCATGCAATACTGTTAAAAATAGGTGACCCTGAAGGACATTATGCTGACTATGGTGCCACTATTGTAGAATGAGGCTGACATCAGGGTGGGGGTAAGACTGAGAAAAACTGGATAAATTATGTATACTGCACTGAAGCTGATTAGGGAGAGAACAGTGTAAAAGTAATATATCTTAGGGCATTATAATTATCATAAGAGTTCGGAATGAGGGTTGCAGAGTGGAGTATACTCGGGGTGAGGGTTGGGGGGAGTTGCGGCGGGATTGTATACAAATGAAGTAGTTTTTCTTTTGCTTTTAAAGAAGAGCAAACTGGGGGTGGGGGGTTGGGGAGGAAAGTGCAACAATGAATGAATGAAAATCCACAATCTCTGTAAATGTTCGTTGAAATTAATAAAAAAATATTTACAGCATTAGAATCTAAATGGGTAGTATAGCTTTTAATATGGGTTGCATCTCGACAACAAGAAAACAAAATTCCTCACCACTAGACCAAAAGGCAACATTATTATTGATGGAGAAGAGATTGCAGTCATCAACAATTTCACTTTATTTGGATCTAAAATGTACACCCATGGTAGTTATTGTTGTTATGTGTCATCGAGTCGCTTGCGACTCATAGCGACCCTATGTACAAGAGCTCTAAATGCTGTTCTATTCTGTGCCAACCTAGCCATCTCAAACACACTTATCCCCACCGCTCCAGTCACAGAATTGATCCATCTCACCAAAGGTTTTCCTCTCCTTCTCCTGCCTCCACTCTGCCAAACATGATGTCCCTCTCCAAGGACCAGTCCCTCCTTGCAACATGCCCAAAATATATCAGACGAAGCATTTAAAAAACCAAAAGACATGTTGCATTGGGAAAAGCGCTCTCATGGACCTCTTCTAAGCGCTAAAGAACAAATATGTCAATTTGAAGGCTAATTTATGCCTCATCCAAACCTTGGTATTTTCAATTGCTTCCTATGCATCTGAAAGTTGGGCAATGAATAATGAGGACAGAAGACAAATTGATACCTTTGAATTATGATGTTGGAGAAGAGTACTGAATATGCTGTTGTTAAGTGCCCTCAAGTTGCAGGCGACTCAGCGATGCTATGAAGGAAAGTCCTCAACACTTGTGTGTCTTTCATCCTCTCTCCAGGTTCATCGGGTTTCTGGAGGCAAGCTATTACAGAATTGGATGCCACTCCTGCTTCCAAGCTTGTTTTAGTCGGGGAGCTCCACCCCACACTGTCCACATGGGGTAACCAGCTATTAACACATTTGACATATCAGCATCACAGTAAAAAAACAAACAAGTCTGTATTAGAGGAAGTACAACAAGGATTTGGAAGCAGGAGTGACATCCACTTCCTAAACAACATCCCTCTGGAAACTATAACTTTGAGAAATGACAATAGTTATAGAAAGGCTTCAGGTCTTTTGTTCATAGGGTTGCTGTCTCGACTCAAAAACAATCAACAACAAAAACAACAACAACACAAAGATACTTCTTAAAAGCAAGGATGGTGAAATTTCATCTCACACACTTTGAATATGTGGGTAGGAGGAGCCAGTCCTTGGAAAAAGATACCATGCTAGAAAAGGTGGAGCTCCAGAAAAAAGAAAGACTTTCACCAAGGTGGACTGATACAGTGACTCTAACAATGGGCTTGAGCACATGAGAAATCTTGAGGATGGTGCAGGATGGGGGAAGATTCCAACCTGTGGTTCATAGAATCACTGATTTATGATTGACTTAATGGTACCTAGCAATGGCATGCATTAACACACACACACACACACACACACACACACACACACACACACACACACACACACGCATGCTTACATAGTTATTTAAAGAATGTTATTACACTAGGCCTTTTTTTTTTAAAAAAAAAGACAACCCAAAATCCTAGGGAACATTTTCACTGGTTGTACTTTCCTTATTTAGCTGGGTTAATTACTCAGTTACGATGAACAGATTGACTTGCTTATAAAAACTTGTGAATCCAAATCTGCACCCAACCACATCACAGATAATAATGTGGGGAAAGACCACTCAAATTGTCAGTCTGCGCCCACTCACCACCTCCATCTTATTACTGTCCAATTTAATTTGTAAGCAATGTATTCCACATTGCATGTTTTGCACATTGTATTTTTAAGTGATGTGCTGATGATCATTGCCAGCCATATGTGGGGTGTGGCTGTAGAAACTGATGTGTGACCAGAATTCCTTCTCCAAAGACATACACGAGCTGGGCTACTGTCAATGAACCATTCTTGTTTTGTAGACACCAAAGCTCTGCATATGTGATCTGATGTGTTCGAGACTGCCTGGCAGATGCCAACCATGTTTCTTCAACATTGGTACCACTAGCATTTGAAAAGGAAAAGTAACAGTCTTTGACTACTGGCAGTTAAATACTTTCTCTTCCTATTTGCTGCTTAAAAAAAAACACAACAATCCTATAATTTTGCAAGAAATAAAATTAAAACGTTTTGCTACTGCTTATTTATTGAGCTTTCAGCCCTATATTATCTAAGATACATGAATCATGCAACTAATGGTATTTTTAAAAGAAACAAACTTTTAAAAGATCATATTTTTAGTAAAGAAAACCTTTTCACGGCTGCTTATTTATCAAGCTTTCAACTGTAGGTATTATCTAAAATTCTTGAATCCTATAACTCTGAGATTGTAGGAAGTTTTAAAAAGCTGTTTTAAAATAGCATATTTAGCTTTTCTAAGCAAGTTTTATAATGGAAATTCTTTCCTAACAGTGTGTGATGCAATAGAGTAATGTTTTAAATGGCTTTGCAAGACATTAACTTTGACTTTAAACACATGGCTGGATAAGGACTATTCTAATAATGTGAATGAGGTAAATAGCACCTTTTGGGATTGTTGTTAGATATTCTCGAGATGAGTTTGACTCATAGAAATCCTATAAACAGCCACCCTGAACCCTGCTCTATCCTGTACCTCCTTACCATCTCTGAAACACTCAAGCCTATTGCTAAAGTCACCACGTGAATAAATCTCATTGGGAGTCTTCACATTCTTCACTGACCCCTTATATTCCCAAGCATTATATCACCCTCAAATCAATAACTTTGCCTAGCTGCACATCTGAAGTATTAAAGGTGAAGTTTCACCATCTTTGTCTCCAAGGAGAACTCTGGATGCATTTTCTCTATTCTTTTGATAGTCCATGGGATATGCAGGACTCTTCTCCAGCACCACAACTTAAAGGCATCATTCCTTTTTCTGCCATCCTTATTCATTGTTCAGCTCTCTGATGCATAGCAGGTGATTGAGACCATGATATAAATTAGGTGCACCTTAGTCTTCAAACTGATATTATTGCTCTCCAGTATTCTGGAGTAGTCCCAGACATCAGACTTTTCCAATGTAATACATCTCCTGATTTCCTGACTTTTGGTATCAAGGGTATTGATTGTTGGTCCAAGGAAGAGGGAATCATTGACAGCTTCAATTCTTCCTCCCATCTATCATAATGTTGACTGTTGGTCCTGTGGTGAAGATATTTGTTTTCTTGATGTTGAGATGTAATTCATACCAAAGACTGTTGTTGTTTTTCTGCAGCAAGATTTTCATATCCTCCTCACTTTGATCAATCAAAGTTACATCATCTCCATAAGCAAGCTATTGATGAGTCTTCTTCTAATCCTGATGCCACATACTTCCTCATATAGTCCGGCTCTAGATTGAATGGATACGGAGAAAGGATACACATCCTTCTTGATTTTACACCATTCAATGTTTTCTTGTTTGGTTCAGATAACAGATTCTTGGTCCAAGTATAGATTTTGTAGTAGGGCACTTAAGTGTTCTAGGATTTCCTTTCTTCTCAATGTTAGCCATAATTTGTTATGATATACATAGTCAAATGCTTTTGCATAATAAATAAAGCATAAATATATATTCTTCTGGTATTCTTTGCTTTCAGTGCAAAGAGCTGGAATCCATCTGACATCAGCAATGATATCCCTGGTGCTACGGCCTCTTCTAAAACCAGCTTGAATTTCTGATAGTTCCCTATCAATGTACTGTTCTAGTTGCCTTTGGATGATGTTCAGCTTTATTTTGCTTGTGTAGGATATTAATGATACTGTTCAATGATTTCTGCATTCTGTTGAATCACGTTTCTTGGGAGTGGGGATGATTATGGATCTCTTCCTGTCAGTTGGCTAGGTAGCTGCCCCCCTACCCCATTTCTTGGCATAAACTGATGAACATATCCAGGGCTACATTTGTTAATTGAAACATGTAAATTGGTATTCCATAAATTCTTGGGGGCTTATTTATTTTTTGCTAATTGCATCAGAGCAGTTTGAATGTCAATCTTCATTATCAATGACTCTTTTTCTTCCTGAAATATTCCAGTGTCAACTATTTATTTTTGGAACAATAATTTTGTGTTCTCCCTCCATATTCTTTTCATATTCTTCCATATTTCTACTTCTTGGATAATCCAAAATTGTGCTTGTAGTATCTCTCAGTATTGCAACTCAAAGCTTGAATTTGTCTTTCAATTCTTTCAGCTTGAGAAATGCTGAGCAAGTTCTTCTTTTTATTCTCTGACTCCAGCTCTCTGCACATTTTGTTATAATATTTTCTTGAGCTCTCCTCTGAAGTCTTCTATGCAGCTCCTTCAGCTTTTCTTCTTTATGTTTGGATTCTTGATGCTCAATTTTCATAGTCGTAAAGATTCACAACCCCAGAAATTTGATAGAGCATGTCTGTGAATTGGAAATGACTCAGTGGCAATGAGTGTGAGGTTTCTTGAACATTATCTCACGTAGTGATATAGAAGGCAACATATGGGGCTGCCAACTAAAAGTTTAACAGGTCAAATCCACTACCCTCTCTTCAGGATAAATAGGAGTAGTTCTATCATTAGGATTTACAGCCTCAGAAATCCTCCTCCACAGCCATGGTGGTCATTATGCTGCGTGAAGTATCTCAGTCACAAAAGGGCAAATACTACATAGTATCACTGTTATAAAGCTGTACTGACATGGGGGGTGCTGGGGAGAAACTAGGACAAATTTATAGTTAATGAACACTGCATTGAAACAGATAATGGAAAGAACTGTTTAAAAGGAATATGTAATTAGGCATTATATGAATTAAAACAACTTAGAATAAGAGGTGTGTTGCACAGTGGACTGAGGGAGGGGGAAGTGAGCAGGGAGGAAAAATGTGCGACCATGAATGAATATTTAAAAAAAGAAAGTGAACTAGGAGGAAGAAGAGAGGAAGGGAGGGAGAAAATGTATAATAATGAATGAATGAAAAACCATCTTTTCTATACATTTTCATTAAAATCACAATACAAATAATAAAAGAAATATGATGGAGGGCTGTTATGAGTTAGGATCATGTAGATGACAGTAAATTTTCTTTAGCATTAATTTAAAGAGCTTTTGTCATGCAATGAGTTAAGAATTAGGCTGTTAAGTAAATGATTGGCAAATTTAATCCATAAGCTAATTTCAGAGAAAAAGATAAGGCAGCCTACTACTTCAAAGATTTAAAACATCGGTAATTTTTATCCTGTCTGAACAACTAATATGAATCATAATCAAATTGATTGTTTAGGAGCTTTGATGGCCTTGTGCTGCAATTCCTAAGGCAGAAGGTTCAAATATCCCAGCTGCTCCACAGGAGAAGGATGGGCATTTTCCTCCAGTGTGGATGAACTGCCTCTGAAAACGTGCTGGAGGATTGATTCCAACTTGATGGCACACAACAACAAAGATAGCTACTATGGGTCAGAATTATCTAGACAGCAATGAGTTTGGTTTACAGGTATACCATTAACTCAAGAGTGGAAAAGTATTGTGTATTGTTGCAGGCTGAAATTTATACACTACAATTTAGAAAGGCAGACATGTGATTTTCTTTCTTTGAGTTAGCTGGAATTTTGCTTTTGAGATCCTAGCTTGCCTAGAGCAAATAATGCCTTTCAGTTCAGTTAACTCAGTTTGATCTGGTGATTTTTCCCCCCACCCCAATTAAAATGTCAATTAAATTTTCAATTAAAATTTTAAGTCATTGTTCATTTCAATGTTTCAGTGATTGGTGTCTTTTCAGTAAATGGTATCGGGAAGAAATTCTTACAGGATTTCCGCTGGTATCCTCTTCTTCAATGGTCTGTGATCAAGTGGAGGGGGAGGCCAGTGGCATCCTGACCATAGAGCGTAGGAGCAGTTCTGAGCCATTTGCTCCTCTTCTACTCCTCGGTTTGGAATGTTCAGGCTTTTGGTCCCAAGTGTGACTGGTCTTCTGAGCATCCTGCTAGATATTCTAACTCATCTTTAGTATCTTGGATTTTTAGGTTACTGATAAGTGTAGCAGACATTTTTTTACTTCTGCATCCTCCACTAGAACTCATGAAAACTTCTGGTGACTTTCTTTACACTTTAATGGAGTGAGAGACTCTTGTGGGGCTGTTCTTTAAGCTCATACTCTAACACTTTCCTTAATTTAGTGACATTCCTGCTGCCATTTTGGTTACTGTGACACTCCAACACAGAACTTCTTAGATTCATGATAGGCCTAATCTCTGCCCAGAGTAGTTGGGGATTTTGAACCACGGACCTCTCCAGCAGTTACACAACAACTAAAGCACTAAATTACCAGAGCTATCATTTTCTTGTCTGTGCATGGACAAACATTCAAGTGTCCATCTATAAACATTATAATTTAGTCTTGTCCACTATTTAAAATTGAACGTACCTCTTAAAATGCTTTTGATCTGTTGATCCTTCGTCTCACCACTCTTTTATTATAACTTATCTGTTGAAGACTGTGACTTTCCAACACATAGTTTCCCACTATCTAGTATTTGCTGAACCCTGCTTGCTGAAACTGAGGAGGACCTGAAGCACTTGCTGCAGAGGGCCAAAGACTGCAGTCTTCAGTATGGATTGAGGCTCAATGTCAAGAAGACAAAGATTCTCACCACTAGACCAATTGGAAGCATTAAGATGGATAGTGGAGAGATTGAGATTGCTCACAGCTTTAGTCTGCTTGGCTGCATGGTCCACACTCTTGGCACTAGCACCCAAGAAAGTAAAAGACGTATTGCTATGGGAAAGTCTGCTGTTAAGGACCTCTCCAAAGTGCTAAAGAGCAATGGTGTCATTATGGAGACTAAGGTATGCCTGATACAGGTCATGATCTTTGCAATCAGTTGTTATGCGTCAAAGAGTTGGACAATGACTAGGGAGGATGGGAGAATTGATGCCTTTGAGCTGTTGTGCTGGAGAAGAGTATTGAATATACTATGGACTACTAAGGAAACAAACAGGTTCACCCTTGAAGGCAAATATTCTGAGGCTTCGTCTGACATACTTTGGACATGTTGTAAGGAGGGACCAGTCCTTGGAGAAGGACATCATGCTTGGAGGGTGGAGGGACAGGGCCCGAGGGGAAGACCCTCTATGAGGTGGATTGATTGGGTGATTGGGGTAATCGGAGTGGGTATGTTGGAGACAGTGAGATTGGCACAGGACACAGCAGGGTTTAGGGCTGTTGTGCATAGGGTCGTTATGAATTGCAAGTGACTTGACGGCAATAACAACAACAACAAATAGTGCATTTAGTACTTCTTTTCCATCTATATTTTCTTTTTTAAAACTTTTTTATTATTAATTTTAATGGATATTTACAGAGACTTTGAATTTTTATTCATTCATTGTTGTATTTTTCTCCCTGCCCACCCCTCCACCATCTATATTTTATAACAATTGAAACTAGATCCAAATGGTGGACCAGAGTCAGGTTTTGATTTGTTTGGCAAGAATAGGTATGATGCTTGAGAAGATGAGAGAAGGCATATAATATCTGACCACTTTTCTTTTTAACATATTAGCACTGTTGATGTTTAGTGACTAAATGTATTATATAATTAACTCTTTGTGCCACTTTCATAATCTGAACCCTTAATTTACAAATATTGTTGTTGTTGTGTACCGTAGAGTTGGAATAAACCCCTAGCTAACCCTCCAGTGGGTTTTCAAAGGCAGTTAATTGCACAGGAAGTGATTGCCCATCCTGTTCCTAATATTTATCAATACTACATATAGATGCATGTCAAACTTTGCTAAATGGTACCATATTTTACAAAAAAATGTCTGTTTTACTTAATTTTGGATTTGGTATAAACCAGATTATCAAGGCCACATAACATTAAACTTGGAGCAAACGTCTAATTATCGAGCGGAGGGAGCTGTATGGTGTATTTCATAGTGAGTTGTGATGGTAACCCAAAGGCAGCACCTCTCTGGGATTTGAATCTATCAGTAGCTCCATGGAAGGAAGATGAGCAGCACCCTTCGTGTGATTTTATAGCTTTAGAAACCCGGCAGAGGGTCAGCTATGAGTTGGTTCTGACCCTTGGTATTTGGGTTTATTGGTTTGTTGTTGTTTTGGGTTTTTTAAAATATAGAACCAATTACAAAGGAGGAAACAATTTCTCAGGCTCCATCTTTCTACCTGCTGTTGTGAAACTTCTTCCTACAAAGATTTCTCCTTCTCACTAGTTATTCCTAGGTGTCCCAGGTGATGATGAATATTCTAGATTACAGCATTCTTAAATGCCACCTCACTTTTTCTGTTTCTTCTCCTATTGCGAGTCTCAGCTCTTACTTCCTTGGGTATATTTTTAAAGCTTCTAGAAACCATGAAACCTCATATAAATGGTCCCTCATGGCAGCTGTTTCTGCCTTGATGTGGGTGACATCTCCTATTGATACCCTGAGGCAGAGTCTGCTAATTATTCACCAAATATGTTTTCATTTCCTTCGAGAGAGAGAGAGAGAGAGAGAGAGAGAGAGAGAGAAACATAATGATTTTGTGTTTCTCAGCCTCTCTTACTAGTTGGTGTGGCTATATAAATACTTTCTAAACAGTGTTACAAGGAAACAAACAGATTCATCCTGGAGAGGGCCAAGCTACTCCTTGGAGGCAAGGATTCTGGGGCTTCATCTGACATACTTTGGACATGATGTAAGGAGAGGGACATGGATTGGAAGGGACATCATGCTTGGTAGGGTAGAGGGGACAGCGCAGGAGGGAAAGACCCTCTATGAGGTGGATTGATTCAGTGACTGGGGTAATCGGGATGGGTGTGTCAGAGGCAATGAGACTGGCACAGGATAGAGCAGCGTTTAGGGCTGTTTTACATAGGGTTGCTATGAATCGCAAACTGCTCGACGTCACATAACAACAACAACATGCAGCAGGCAATGAGACTGGCACAGGATAGAGCAGGGTTTAGGGCTGTTGTCCATAGGGTCACTGAATCACAAGCAACTCGACAGCACATAACAACAACAGCAGCAACAAACAGTGTTGCACATTTGGAAGTGTTACTTGCCATTTCTTGGGAAAGTTGGTTTATCCCCTCTATATTATCTTTGTGTTGGTTAGACTGAATTTGTTGACATTCTCAGACAAGTATCTCAAACCCTTTTCCCTGTGAAGAGCAAAAGAATAAATATTTTAGACTTTGAGGACTATGTACTCTCTGTCTTTATTCTTCAACTTGGCTGTTGATATGAAAGAGTTTTTGTGTTAGGTGCCATCAAGTCAACCACAACTCATAGTGACCCTATGAACAATAGACTGGATCTGCACTTTATCTTGTGCCGTCCTGATTTCTACCATATTCGAGTCTATTGTTGCAGTCATTGTGTCAATCCATTTCCTTGAGGGCTTTTCTCTCTCTCTATGAGAGTAGTTACAGACAATATGAGAAAAAATACATTTAAAAAATAACTTTATATATGAAAAGGATAGGGCCTAGATTTGGTATAGATTTCTAATTTTATACTTTCTGCATTTAGGTATGGCAGAACCTTAAGATGGAAAGAGGTTGGATATTTGAATCACCATGTAGAGAAAGACTATCTGTAGACCAGGAACTACTACTTGATACTATCATATGAGAAAAACAAGAAGTTAGTTTATGTCTCTATTATACAATTAAAAGACAAATTGCATTGGTAAAGTCTGCTGTCAGAGACCTCTCTCCAAAGTACTGAAGAGCAGTGATGTCAGTCTGGAGACTAAGATGCACCTGATCCAGGCCATGGTCTTTGTAATGACTTGCTATGCGTCAGAAAGCTGAGCAATGACTAGGCTTGATAGAAGGAGAATTGATGCCTTTGAGATGTGGTGATGAAGAAGATTATTGAGTATACCATGGACTGCTAGGAGAACAAACAGGTTAGTCCTAGAGAGGGTGAAACCAGGCTGCTCCTTGGATGCAAAGATTCTGATAGTAATCTTACATTATTTGGACAGGTTGCAAGCAAGGACCAGTCCTTGGAGAGGGACCTCATGCTTGGGAGGGCAGAGGGACAGTGCAAGACAGGAAGACCCTCAATGAGATGGGTTGATTCAGTGACTGGGGTAATGGGGATGCGTCTGAGACTTTAAGATTGGCACAGGATAGAGTAAGGTTTGGGGCTATTGTACATATGGTCGCTAAGAGTTGTAAGCTACTTGATAGCACATAACAACATAACATACAATTTTGAGGAAGATTTCTTTATTAATAAATTTCATAGCACTAAGACAATACAAAAAGAGGCATGCTGTATGCTTTTCATGTTGGATAAGTTTACTTTCCACACTTTAGTGTCTAACCCCAAACATTTCTGAGGCCTTTGTTGTGTAGGTGTGTCTCTGTCAAATTATTCTTTCACCTGAAAGAAGAAGCACTGTCTTTCTAGAATTCATCTTCCAATCCATGGACATTTTGAAGGCAGAAGTGATGATAAGGAATATAAAGAATGGCGGCCACTCCAAGTGTGGATCCCTGAGCATTGTTCTGCCTGTTGATCATAGGAGATGCTTGGCTACCTTTCTCTTTTCCTTTGAGCATAAACTCTTAAGAGGTTCATTAACTAAAAATAATCTTTGTAGAACCACTTTCCCTTCTCCTGATCCTAATGCTACCACTCCTATAGGCATAATCCTACAATGAACTTAGTAGACACCCTTGATACATATGCTTATTTTTGTTACTTGCTGTTCAGCCAGTTCTGACTTATGTCAACACCACATGTGCAGATTAGAACAGCTCCATAGTACTTTCAAGGCTGTAACCTTTTGGAAGCAGATCTTTTGGAAAACTTCTGTAATCCTTATTCATTGTCCAAGTTTCAGATGCATAGAAAGCAATTGAAAAATAACATGGCTTGGATCAGACCCACTTTATTTAAACTCACACTGGCTCAAACCACCAAGAAGTTACATCTTCTGGTTTGTAGACATAACTGCTGTGCCACTCAAGGAACCACACAGGTGTTAAAGACAAATGATAATTAGAACTTACCCTCCATACCCAATCAACAGTTTTATTTTAATGAAATTTGACCTAAGTGATTGCTTGGCACAAGCCTGTCAGGGAAAGTCTATTTTTTATTGTTGTTGTTTGATGCAATCAGATTGACTATGCTTCACAGTAGCCCTATGAACAGATCTGGCCCTTTCCCTACCCTGTGCCCACCTCGGGGTCTCTGTCATGTTTAAGTCCACTGTGGTAGTCACTGTGTCAATTTCCGAAGGTCTTCTTCTCTTTTGGTAACCCTCTACCTCCTCCAGCATGATCTCTCTTTCCAAGGATTGGTTCTTCCTGAAAATATAACCAAAGTACATGAGATGAGGTTTTAGTAACCATGTCTCCAAGGAACATTCTAGTTGTACCACCTTCAAGACAGATTTGTCTGTTCCTTCTGACAGTTCATGGTTATTCAATGTTCTCTGCTGACAACTCAAAGACATCACAGTTTCTGTCATCCTTATTCTTAATCCAAATTTTAGATGCACAGGAAACAATTGAAAAGAACTTGGCTTGGATCAGACACATCTTAGTCTTTAAAACTGACATCTAGGAAATATTAGTTTAGACAAATTTCTTCAAGCCAAATTTTGAAATAAAAGTACAAACCAAGATGGGTCAAAAGACTAAAAAACTCTGATGGTGCACATCGTACTGACCACTTGATGAAGCCATTATTTTAGTTCTTAAATCATTAATTTGTTATCCTGTTTCCAAGAGAAATGAGAAAGATAAAATCCATGAATCAATGAAATGTTAAGACAGCTTCCTTGCTTATGTATTGAAGTATGTATTTGTCTGCAATTGTGTCTGTGTTTAATCATTATTGTTTCTCAAATTCATGCAAGTGATCCATCACAGAAGCACATTTCATAGTCTCCACACTCTTAGCAGGCCAGGCCTCTTTATTCCAGCTCAGATGGGTTTCCGGTAGGTTTGCCTATTCCTAATCAGTCAGCTGAGACATTCACTGTGACTTTGGTCTCCAGCCCCGTCTGGAAAGACTCCAGCCTGGGAGAATCTAAACATATCATTCAGAAGCCTGTGATGTTGGAAAGAAAGGGGGTTTTGGATGATTTTTGTTTTTGCTTGGACATAGGTCAGTGCCTCCCATTTACAACTGGAATGTGCGCTGGATGGTTTCAGACGTATTTTGGAGTCCGCTACAATGGAGCCTCCAGAGTTTCTGGAAGAAGTTTACTCCTGTAAGAAACACGTCTCCCTTTGTTCGCATATGTTGATGTTGAACAACGAGGCGTAGCAAATAATTCTTCTCAACTGCGCAAGTCAGGCACCAATGACTTTCTGCACAGGAAGGAGTTTTGGCTATTCCATCAAGTCTTAATCTCAAATAAGAGGCAGTCAGAGACCCTAAGTGATTTAAAGGGTCAATGTATTTAGCTGAGAACCAATCTATTTCAGGTTCAAGTCCACCTCAAGAACCTTATGAAAAATGAACCACTGAAAATCCTATCAAGTGTGGTTTTACTCTGACACACACAAGATTGGCATGGGTTAGAATTAATTTAATAGGAAAAGGTTGCTTTGTTTGTTTCTAAGAACAGACCATCGGGATGATTTCAAGTCAAAATTTAAGAACAAATCCAAATTCTGTAGATGAAAGGACTGACAAATTGTGTATCAGTGAATAGAAGGAAAATGCTCTCATTGACTATCAGTATTAGGTCAAATGCTAGGAGTGAGGTTACACCGATTGCCTGCTGTGTCTTACTGTTCATACAGGGCATAGGAGAGAATCTCTCTCTTTCCCATTTCCTAGCAAAAAGAAAGAGAAAAAAACCCTACCAATCCCCCCCTTTATTTTACCTGTGACTCTTTTGGTAATGCATCAATTTGGTCACCTCACTCTCTGCCTCTGTATCTTTTCATTCTCTAGAACAAATGAACTTAAAAAAAAAATTCAGAACCTAAAGCACAAGTTGCATTTATTTTAGTTTAAAAGGAAAAAAACACCTAAACTGGTGGTCAACATTTAGAAGTCAGGAGACTGTGCACATGAATCTGCATTTCCAGCATAAAATTCAAAAGGAGGGCCTGGGGCAACCCTCCCCACCCTGGGGCAACCATCCCCACCCTGGGGCAACCCTCCCCATCCTGGGGCAACCCTCCTCACCCATACCCTGTGCATTTCTGCTTCACTGTGAGGTGCTCAGTGTCACCATCGCAGGAAAGCCTGACCAAATGACCAGAACTAGGTGGGCATTGCATCTTTCGTTTCCACAGATACATTTCAAGGGTAGATATTTCAGTGAGGCCAGTGCTAGTTGGGACCAACCGCCTGTGGCAGTTTCTTAAACTGGAACTAGGACTTCAAAGGAGCCTGTACTGCATGCTACAGCAAAACATGTGGTCACCTGGCTAGGGAAGAAAGTTTCTGGGTCTTGTATTACTTAGGATGAGAAAGATGGGATGCTTTAGATTTAGGGAAACCTTGTTCTCTCTTCAACTCTTTCTGTCTGGAGGGTATGGTAGCCTCGTTCCATTCTGGCTTCTCCTGTCAGGACTCTGTGCATCTTTCACGTTCCAGTAGGTAATGGAGATTTGAGCCTTTTTATATTTTGTAGCTATAATAGGAGAAAAGTAAACCCATGATCAATGTAATAAAACATCTTTTCTGGTTTTGAGCACTCAATAAGGCAGATCTTTTTTCTGTGCATGCTTATGTTTCCAGCTCTCTTTAATGGGCCACCTTCTCATGATTTCTATTCTCCTGTGATTCACTTTATAGAGGCATTTCCCAGAAATGCTTCCCTTTCATTAGGTTTCTTTTCTTTCTTTCTTCACCCCCCTTCCATGCTGCTGTTCTTGCCTTTTATTCTAGAATCTGTGTTTAATTTTCCAGCTTTCTACTTTTATTCTTATTTTCCTTTTGTCAGCCTTTTAGTTTCTGTCTATTGTTGTTTTATTTTCTTCCACTCCATGCCCTGCTTCGTGTGCTATTATACATGGTCTGCTTTTTTCTCCCTTCTGTTCTGTTTAATACTCTTACCATACATTTTTGCCTCTTGGTTGAAAACACAAACAGCAGAACTAACAGTCTCTTACCTGTGTTAATTACTGCTTTCCCCCTGTTTTTTTTGGTTGGGTGTTTTTTTTTTTACACTTGTCTTACAGTGTGGATCAATGTTTTAATACTCTAATTTGCCAGCATTCTTTATAATGTGCAGTTTTCCTCTCAATTGTTCATAAAGGATCATAAAAGGTCTTGTTAGTTATTTCCCCCTCCTGTAGGTGGCTGCAATTGTCTGATAATAACTTTCATCAGAAGTCACTATGTTGGATTCTAATGTTGTTTTTGTCCCTGTGGTACCTGTATTGCATTAAAGACTAAAGTCTCCTCGATAGATCTTAATATCTTCATTTGTTAAATTTAAGGGAGGGGACTTCTTTGCTATTCAAGTTGTCATTCCCCAGTCAGAATCATCAGGGATCTTATTAGAAATACACCTCACATTTCTTGACTCAGGAAACGACTTTTTTTTTAGTCTCAAGCTGAGGTTTTGTAGAATCATTTAATAGTTAAAAATAAAATTACAGCACAGAAGAGGAAGGCCCCAGATGAAATGGTGCACCTTAGTCTCCAGACTAACATTGTTGCTCTTCAGTACTCTAGAGAAGGCCCTGATGGCATACTTCTATTTGTTGTTCTTGTTATGTGCTGTCAAGTTGCCTGTGACTCATAGCAACCCTGTGTATATCATCTCTGAAGCCCACCCTATCCTGAGCCAGTCTTACTGACTCCAACATTTCTATATCCACTACTTCAGTTACTGTATCAATCCATTTCATCTGGGGCCTTCCTCTTCTGCGCTGTCTCTGCACCCTTCCAAGCCTGATGTTCTTGTCCAAGGACTGGTACCTCCTGGCCACATGCCCAAAGAATGTGAAATGGAGCTTAAAAATCCTAGTCTTCAAGGAGAAATTTGGTTTCACCTTCTCCAAGACTGATATGTTTGTTTTCTTGGTGATCCATGGTTCAAGACTCTTCTCCAGCACCACAACTCAAAGGCATAGATTCTTTCTTTTTTTTGTAACCTTAGTTATTGTCCAGCTTTCTGTGTATAGCAAGTAATTGTGAGGTTTATGGCCTGGATCAGGAGCACCTTAGTCTCTAGACTGACATCGTTGCTTCTCAATACTCTAGAGAGGCCCCTGACAGCAGATTCCCTAATTGCAATATGTCTTTTGATTTCCTAACTGCTGGTGGCAAGACTCTTGGTTGTGGAGCTAGCAAGCTGTAAATGTTAACAACTTTAATATCTTCTCATCTATCATGGTGCTACCAGTTGGCCTAGTGGTGAGAGTCTTTGTCTTCTTGATGTTGAACTTCAACCCATATTTAAGGCTACAGTCCTTGACTTTCTGCGGCAAGCCCTTCAGGTCCTCCTCAGTTTCAGCAAGCAGGGTGTGTCATGTGTATAATGCAGGTTGTTGATGAGTATTCCTCTAATCCTGATGTCACATTCCTTCTCCTGGAGTTCAGCCTCCTGAGTGATCTGTTTCTCAAATAGATTGAAAAGGTAAGGAGACAGGATGCATTTCTACCACACTTCTTTCCTGATTTTGAACCATGCAGTGTTTCCTTCATCTGTTCTGACTGCCTTCTGGTCTGAGTACAGGTTTCACATGAGCACAATCAAGCAAGTGTTCTGGGATTCCCACTCTCCTCAAGGTTAGCCACAATTATAATTCACACAGTCAAATGTCTTTGTATAGTTAATAAACACAGATAAGACATTCCTCCAGTTCTCTTTGCTTTTTGCCAAGATCCAACTAACATTGGTGATAATGTCTCTGGTGCCACGACCTCTTCTAAACCCAGCTTTAATTTCTGATAGTTCTCTGTTTCTCTGTTGATGTACTGTTTTAGTCATTTTTGGATAATCTTCAGCAGGATTTTGCTTGCGTGTGATATTAGTGACGTTGTTTGATAATTTCCACACTCTGTTGGATCACCTTTTTTTTTTTTTTGAATGGGAATAAACAAGGATTTCTTCCAGTCCATTTGCCAGGTGCTTGTCCTCCAGATTTCTTGGCACAACTTGGTGAGCACACCCAGGGTAGCATCTGTTTGTGGATATTCCATCCATTCTCGAGCCCTTATTTTTTGTCAAGTCCTTCAGAGCAGCCTGAACTTCCTCCTTCATAACCATTGCTTCTTGATCATAATGTTCTTTCTTGAAATTCTTTTTGTTAGTCAATTCTTTTTGGTACAGTCACTCTGTATACTCATGCTCATAGCTTCCTGAGGTATTGTAACTCAAGCCTTGCGTTTGGTTTTTAGCTCCTTCAGCTTAAGAAATGCTGAACTAGTTCAGCCCTTTTGATTTTTTGACTCTAGCTTTTTGCACATTTCATTATAATATCTTGCTCTGTCTTCCCAAGCTGCCCTTTGAAATCTTCTATTCAACTCCTTAATTTCTTGACTTCTTCTCTTTGCTTTGGCTTCTTAGTCTCTTCTGACATTCATTTTGGTCTTTTCTTTTTCCTCTGTCTTTGTAATGACCATTCTTCATGGATGATATTCTCTCACAGCTCCCACAGAATGGTGTTTGTTTATTAGTGTTCAAGGCTTCAATGCTGTTCTTGAGTTGGTTTTTTTTAAAATGAACATTTACAGAGATTTTGGATTTCCATTCATTCATTGTTGCACTATTTTCTCTACCCACCCCAGTTCGTTCCTCTCTCTTTTTTCCCCTTGCAAATCTGTTTTAATTGTCCCATTGCCACAGTGCTTGTCAAAGCCAGTTCTGATTAATCTCCTTTGTCAGTGTGTCCTTTGCCATTCCCTATCACTCCTCCCTGAGAGAGATTTCATCCTGATTCATAAGGAAAAGGGGGTGGCGTATTATCTTAGCTACTTCATGCTGAAAAGGTTTCAGGATGAAAATCTTCTCTCACTACTCTAAAGGGCCCCTTTGGCAATAGAAAACTCGTAGACTATTGTGGAGATTGATTTTGGAATTTAGATGCACTGTTATAAATTGTGCTTAGCCGTACATGTACATATCCTTGAAGATGCATTATGAAACTGTTGCAGCCTCTTTCTAGTCATCTCAACATCAATATTCTTGCTTTGCTGGGTCCAAAAGCCAATGTGATAGCTCACAGACCACACAGAAATCAAGTCTTTAGTTCAGCCATAAGAGTTTTTGTCATGGGTGTAGCTGGAGCAAGAAAAGCATTCTACATTTTCTTGTTGTCTCTTCAATGGCATCAAACGATCTCCAGGAAACTACATTTTTACAAGATCCCAAGAAGAACTGTGTTTTCACTGAAGTCTGAGAAGCAACAAATAAACTCCAAAGTTCTTTCCAGCTTTCTCTTTTCTGAAAATAGAAAGGGAGTGAGAAAGTCCTTGATCTCCTTATACAGTAGACTCACCTGTAAATAAATAAATGCCAATGCTTTGGCCCCACTTCAGATCAACAAATCAGAAACCCTGCCCCCACTCCCTTTAATGACCCAGGTAATTTTTTACATGAGGGCTGATAACCACTAAAACTTACTATAGGAAAATTTATCCCCTTCTTTCATGCTATCCTCACCACTAGACCAATAGGCAGCATCATATAGTTGGGGAAAAGACTAAAGTTGTCAACAACTTTAATTTTACTTGGATCTACAATCAGCTCCAATGGTAACAGCAGTTAAAAAAAAATCAAAAGATGTGCTGAATTTGGGGAAAATCTTCTGTCAAAGATCTTTGTAAAGTGTAACAATATCAATTTAAACACTAAGGTACACCTGAACCATATTATGATATTTTCAGTTGTTTTTTTATACATCTGAAAGTTGTTCAATGAATAAGGAAGACTGAAGAAGTATTGATAAGAATTGATGCCTTTGCATTGTGGTGCTGGAGAAGAGTTTTTAATATCTCATGGATTGCCAAAAAACTCCTCAAACAAATTTGTCGTGAAGAAAGTACAAACAGAGTGCTTCTCAGAGGTAAGGATGGTGAGATTTGATCTAACATAGTTTGGGCATATTGTCGACTGGCAAGTTCTTGAGAAAAATACCTCATGTTGGGAAAGGTGAAGGGTAAGAGAAAGAGAGGAAGATCCTCAAAAAAGATGAATCGACACAGTGACTGTAGCAGTAGATTGGAGCATACAGAGGTAGCGAAGATGGTGAAGGATAGGGAGAGGTTTAAATCTATTGGTTATAGGACCACTAGGAATTGTAGTCAGCTCATTGATATCTAATAACAGCAACAACATCAACTCTTGTTATCAGTGCTACCATTAGATATGAAATAATGATGATAGAGAAAACCAGTGCCAGCTTCCTGACTTGGCTACCTGATGTCTGTCAGAGTCAAACAGTGATACAGAAGGATGTCAAAATGGTTGATATTTGGGGGAAATAAATTACTCAGCTTTTCTTCTGAGATGTTCTGGGTGGACTTAAACATTTTTCATTTTAGTTAGTTTTTGTTGTTGTGTATTGTCACGTCAGAACTGACCCATAGCTGAACCTCCAACAGGGTTTCAGAGGCATCACTTTAAACGGGAGGAGATTCCCATCTTTCTCCCACAGAGCTGCACGTGGACTTGAACCCTATACTTTTGCACTGACACCATGAGTCTGCCATTAAGCCATCAGAGCTCGTTTTTTAATTAGTAGCATAGCTAACTATTTGCACAATTCAGAAACTCCATAGAAGACAGAGACCCTTCATACTTTAGACGACTGAAACCCACTATTAAGTTATTCAGAGAAGATTGAGGAGATGATTATGAAAATGACTTTTTTCTTGAAATATGAGAACAAATCCCAGATTTCATTTACTATTATTTTTATTAACCTCACTCAGACTTCTACAGAGAAGGGGAACACTGGTGTTTAAGGAATTAACCCCCTTGCCGTTGTGTCCTGGGAGTTCTGGGGAGATGGTGGTGGATATGTTAGTGGAATGATTTTATTTCTTTATAATTTGATGCTAGTGTTGACTGGGTGGGCACAATTAGCCAAACGTTATGATTGGGTTACTGAACATTGTTCTAATTTAGTTTTTAATTATTTCAGGTTGTTGAACTGTTGCTGATTTAAGAAAAATTAAAACCAACAGGTTTTCTTTTCCTTTTTTATTTTTTTAAACTGTTGACATAGTATCTTTAGTGTGTGAATTAGGGAAGGGGTAGTTATAACAAAGCAGTTGGTTACAGTAGTGCAGGCTGTGACAATACTAATATGAAACATTTTTTTTGTATTGTACTTTGTCAGATCAAAGTTAAGAAAGCATGTCTTTAAAGATTAAATTTAATTTTTAAGTTAAATATCTTCCCTCAGTACTCAATTAGAAACACAAGCGAATGACTATATATCTGAAGTGATTGACCTGATCAAAAATAAAGATGAAATGAATGCGCTTAAAAACATTTTTTTTGCTTAGGCCAGCGTCTTTCCCCCCCCCCCCTTGGTTTTCTTGTGCTGAATTATTTCTGTGTCATTAACTTTAGCTGAGCAGCCAAAATTCTATCATTGTAGGGGGATTTCTGAGATGTCACATTGAGGACAGAAGGATATTTAGAATAAGATGTCATTTTGGTTTGATTTAAAGTAATTGTCCAAGAAAATTATGTGATCAGAGAAAGGTCAACAATCTGTCTTTCCCATCAAGTGGCAGAATCCCTATGTGAAATCTTTAGTCAAGGTTGAACCACTGTAGTTTTCCATCCAGACTATAGTCTCTGGTAGTTGTGTGATTCTTAGAACACATTGTGTGTTAAGTTGTGTGTGCTCGTGGTTATTGTTATTTACCACCAAGTCACTTGAGTTTCACAGGGGCCCTATGCACAATAACTCCGAAACCTGTCCTATCCTGAGCCAGTCTCACTGTCTATGACACAAATATCCTCCTTACCCCAGTTATGGTGTCAGTCCATCTCCTCTGGGGTCTTCATCTCTTGCTTTGTCCATCTATCTTTCCAAGCATCATGTCCTTTTCCAAGAACTGGTTCCTCCTGACAATATGTCCAAAATGAAATGGAGCTTCAATTCTTGCCTCCAAAGAGAAACTTGGTTTCAACCTCTCCAGGAAAAAAATCTGTTTATTCTCTTGGCAGGTCATGATATAATCAATACTTTTCTCCAGATTCTTCTTCTATTATTCTTAGTAATTGTCCAGCTCTCTTATGTGTAGTAAGTGATTGCAAAGATCATGGCCTAGATCAGGTGTACCTTAGTCTCTAGACTGACATGTTCTTGATAAACTCCCATAGCTCATTTGGTCTTTGTTCATTTGTGTTCAAAGCCTCAAATCTGTTCCTGAAAATGTTTCTCAATTCAAGTGGCATACACTCAAGGTCAAATTTTGGTTTTTATGGATTTGATTTCATTTTCTTTAGCTTTAGTTTGAACTTGCATATGAGTATTTAGTGGTCTATTCTACAATCAACACCTGACCTAGCTTTCACAACTGATAAGTTTCTCCAATGATTCTTTCCACAAAATGTATTCAATCTGATTCCTGTGTAGACTATCAGGTGAGGTCTGTGTGTGTAGTTCCCACTTCTGTTTCTTATAAAAGGTATTTGCAATGAATAAATAATTGATTGTACAAAATTCTATCACTGTATCTCAAGCCTCGTTTCTATCACCAAGTCCATACTTTCTGCCTTCTAATCCTTCTTTCTTGTTCCCAACTTTTACATTCTAGTCACCCACTATTATTAATGCATATTGGTTCCATGTTTGATAGATTTCTGACTTCATAAGTTGATAGAAATCATCTATTTCTTCTTCTTTAGCTCTGGTTGTTGGTGCTTATACTTGAATGATAGTGCTATTAACAGGTCTTTGTATGTGTATGTGTATTACCCTGTTGCTTATAACATTGTATTTAAAGATGGACCTAGAAATAGTGTTTTTAACTATGACTGCAATCCAGTTTTTCCTCGTCTTTTCATTTCCAGCATGGCAGATCATGTGGTTGTCTGATTCAAAAGTCCCATGCCAACCCATCACATTTCACCAATGTCCAGTATGTCAATATTTATGTGTTTTCTTTCATCCTTAACAATGTCTATTTTGCCTACGTTCATAATTCTCACATTCCATGTTCAGTTACTAATGTCTGCTTGCAATTATTCCTCCTCTTTTGTATTTCCCAATATGAAGGCTCTGTCTCTTATGCCGTATCTGCTAGTCTGCTCTATGTGTGCTTTATTGTAATTAGGGTCATACTGATAAGCAGTAAACATTTCCTTCCTGAGGAAGAAAAAACCAAAATTAACCTCAGAAGAGACTCTAAAAATTGCACTAGAGTGTAAAGAAGGCAAACAAACAGAAATCATCAATATTCTATTTTATTAAACAAGGTAAGATTTGTGTAATTTTGAGCATCATTGCCATAAGGCAGCTTACTTTCCCAGGTGGTCAAAGTTTTCTTTAAATGGTTTCATCAATACTGGAAAAGAGTAACTTTTGAATTGGCAGCTTTATTTTTTTTAAAGTCAGTCTTCAAATTGAGTTTATAGCTGAAGGATACTTCACTGGCTATGGGTAGGATGCCAAGGAATGATATGTGTAGGGTCAATATCCATGCCTTTCCTAAACTTATGCTGCAAAATTCATCTCTGATATAGAGAAAATAAAGGCAAATGTAGAATAAAGGTGGAGAATGGAAAAACTGAGAGAAACAAAGTGACTTCAGTGCAGAAAACAAGGAAAATAGAAAACGTTTATAAAATGTGGGAAGAATCAGAAAGACTATCAGAAGTGTTCTAGGAAGTATGTACATAGCATGTAGGGAGTGCAACAAATAAATGAAGATGCTAATTTGAACTCACTGCAATAGGTATTTACTAAGGACCTACTATGTAATTCTCTCTAGTGGTTTTGGAGGTTGTAAATCTCATGGGAGGAGAATGTCCCTCTTTCTCTCTTAGAGCAGGTAGATTTGAACCACAAGAGATGCATGACTTTTGGGTTTGTGGTATAAATCTTTATATGCTATGCTATCGGCACTCTATGAAGAAGAATGTGGCATCCACATTGTTGAAGGATTGGAAGAAGACTCATTAACAATCTTTGTTATGAAGATGACATAACCTTGCATACTGAGAGTGAGGAGGAATTAAAAGCACTGCTACAGAAGATTAAAAACTACGTCTTTCAATATGGAGTGTATCTCAGCATCAAGAAGACAAAAATCCTCACCACTGAACCAGTAAGCAACATTATGGTTTGTTTTGTTGTTGTTATGTGCCGTCAAGTTGTCTGCGAGTTATAGCAACCCTATGTTCAACAACTCTGAAGCCTGCCCTATCCTGAGCCAGTCTCAATAACTCTGACATACCTATCCCCAATGCCCCAGTTACTGTGTCAATCCATCTCATCTGAGGACTTCCGCTCCCTCCAGCCTTCGAAGCATGATGTCCTTCCCCAAGGATGAGTCCCTCCTGGCCACATGTCCAAAGTGTGTGACATTAAGCTTCAAAATCCTATCTCCAAGGAAAAGGATGACGGAAGAATTGAACTGTAAATTGTCTTTGAACTGTGGTGTTAGAGAAGAATACTGAACATCCCCACAGACTACCAAAAGAACAAACATTTATGTCTTGAAGAAGTGTAGCCAGTATGCTTCTTGGAGGCAAAAATGATGATGTTTTATCTTTCATGTTTTGGGCATGTTGCTAGGAGAGGCTATTCCTTGGAGAGGGACATCATTCGTGGAAAGGTGGAGAGGGTCAGTGAAATAGAGGTAGGGACCCTCTACAACATGCATTGACACAGTGACTGCAGCAAGGCATGTATCAGGTATGACGAGGATGGCTCAAAATTGGAGAGGGTTCAGATCTTTTGTTCATAGTGTGGGTGTGAGTTATACCTAACAACAGCAGACTAGGCATTGCTCTGAGTGCTGGGGCACAGCAGTAAATGAGCCTAACCATGTTCCCACTTTCAAGGAGCTAACATTCTGGTGAAAGAATACTCTTTTGCCCTTGTAAAGCTTGGAATGCCTGTTTATACTGTTTCCCCCAGCTGTGGCTAAGTACAGAGAGAGATGCTTCATGTAAAATATCTGATTTCTCTTGGCAAGAACACTTATGAGGAGAGATGAGGACAGTGTGGTGGGGGCAGAAGAGAAAGAAAGAGAAAAAAAAGGAGAAAACCTTTGAGTAACATTCTCTCCATTTCCACCTTTCCGTCAGGTCATAGATATAAATTACAATTCTGGCCCTGGTTCACCCTCACATAGCTTTCTGGCATCCTTTCCCATTTTCTGAACATGAGAGGAATGAGAAGGTTGCTTGGAAGGTCACTGGTCTGAGGAGTTGTCCTGCTACAGTTACCAGAGAATCTTGAATTTCATCTGCAGGGACTGCAAAGCAGCAAGGCAAACACGGGATAAAGAGTCAATTGGTGAGCAGCCCCCAGAGATGAGAAGCATATGGAAAGTCAACTTCATGATTTACTCCTTTAAAAAGAATAGGCTGCAAATGGATTTGAAATCTCACTCTAAATACAAGCCTAGCGTCAGGGGCTGTTCTCAGAAAATCCAAAAAGAACCCAGCATTCCCCTGTGTGTCGCAGAGAGACCGTGTGGCCTCAAGCAGAGAAGTGAGGAATTCTTTTTGTCTTCTTTCTCAGACCCCCATCCTGGAACCCAGCAGACTCTCGGTTGTGGATCTGGTACCCAGTGTGCTACAGAAGTGATTAGTGACACTGTGAACTCTCTCTCTGCCTTGATAGAATGGCCAAGGAAAATAAAGCAGAATCCTGTGTGCAGTTGGGGGCAAAAATGATTTCTTCACAATAGTGAGAGAAGTCCTGATCAAGGGTTCTTGCTACTCAAAATGTGACCCCGGGAGCTCGTTAGACACCCAGAAGCTTGGGACCCACCCTAGAGTTGGAAGTCTAAATATAGAACGCTGATCTAAAGAAGCCATTGCCTCTGTTTCTCTCTTTTCAGCTTTTTGTTGCCCCTACTCCACCTTACCCCCACACACAACTCTTAGGGATGATGGTGGAGTCGCAGGTCAGGGATTGCCATGAACATTTAATTTTTATTAAACTAGGACTCTAATCCTAGGAAAGTCTATGTCACATTAGCAAAGCAATGGTCCCATTTCAGGCACTTCAAGTGTCTTTGCTGGCTAAACCTCTGGAAGCCCACAAAAAAAATGTTCCTGATATTTTAGGGAGTAAATTTTGAATCTGGGCCTCTTGATGTCTGCTTGGACCCTGTGACCCTTAGTTTAAGTTTAAGGAAACTTCCTTATGGTATTGTACCTATACAAATTTATAAAATATTGATATTTATTTCTGTCCCAAACCCCTAAATTAATATTGTCCTAATCACAGTTTTCTATATAGCACGTTGTAAAAAAAAAAACCCCAACAACAACAACAACATTAAAAACACTCTATACCTTTTCTTGAAACTAGTCTGAGTCAATTTTCCCTTCTTGTAAAAGAGAAACATCACATTTCTTTGTTAATCACAGATTACTTGTATTTGAAACTCTGAAATGTAGGTTTGTGTCTTGTTACAGGGATTTGCTATTCAGACTACATCCCACCTTGAGGTGTATTGCTGTTTTTGTTCTTCTTGGGTACTAGGTAAAGACACTTTTGCGACTTTGTTCTGAAATCATCTCTTTCTGGTTTTCGACAAAGGAGGTAGGTGAAGTGTGAGTGTAAGAGGAAACGGGAGAAGAAATGAAGAAGAAGGAATACAAGGAATAAACACACTGGTGAGTTTCAACCACTTCCCCCCACTTCGTAGTAGCCACTGAAGCACAAGATCATCATTTCAAAAAAGCCTATTCAATGTGGAGGTGGAAACAGGTTTTGTGGACTTGCTCAGACTTCCCAATCACAATATTAATTGACTAGCTTCAGGCAGCAGAATACACACATTGAAATATTTTATACAAATTATTTATCACTTTTCCTGTGTTTGTCAAACCCACTCCTTCAAACTCACAACATTGCTACAGATATTGAATCCAGGCATTCCTGTCAGGTTCAATTAAGGCAGTTCAGAAGTGGTCCAAAGTATAGAAGAAAGTCACTCTGATGACGAAGCTGTCTTTGACCAAAGACAAAGTCTTTTCAATAACCTCATTTGCATGTAAAGTTTGGACAATAAAAAAGGAAAACAGAAGAATTGGCATAATTAAATTGTGGTCCTGGCAGAGAACATTGAATATATTGTTGACTGCCAAAAGAATGAACAAATCAGTCTTAGAAGAAATACAACAGCATCTTCCTTAGAAACAAGAAGAATGGTAAGACCTTGGCTTCATTATTTTGGACACTGCTGTTGTTGTTAGGTGCAATCAAATCAAGTATGACTCATAGCAACCCTATGAACAACAGATCTGAACCCTGTCTTATCCTGTTCCATCATCACAATCTCTAACACACTTGAGCCCATTGCTGTAGACACTGTATCAATGCAATTAGTTGAGGCTCTTGCTCTGCTTTGTGTCCCTCTACCTTCCCAAGTATGAGGTCCCTCTCCTAGGAATAGGCTCTTTTAGCAATGTTTCCAGAGTATATGGGATAAAATGTTATCATCTTTGACTCCAAAGAGCATTCTAACTGTGTCTTTTCAAGACATATCTTTTAATTCTTTGGCCGTCCATGGGATATTCAGTACTATTCTCTAATACCACAATTCAAAGGCATAAATTCTTCTGTTATCTTTAGTTATTATTCAGCTATCAGCAGCATAGCAAGTTATTGACGAGACCGTGATCTAAATAAGGTGTATCTAGAAGAGTGCAAATGGTGGTTGCAAAGATGGAGGAGGAAGAAAATACCAAAATGGATGTCAGAAAAGACTCTGAATATTGCACTGGAGTGCCGAGAAGCCAAATCAGAAGGAAGAAATCAAGACATTAAGGAGCTGAACCGGAGATTTCAAAAGGCTGCATGACAAGACAAAGTATTATAATTAAGTGTGCAAAGAGTTGGAGTCAGAAAATCAAAGGAGCCAAACTCGCTCAGCATTTCTTAAGTTCAAGAAACTGAAGAACAAATTCAAGTCTCAAGTTGCAATATTTAAGGATGCTTTGGGTAGAATATTAAGTGATCCTGCAAGTATTAAAAGTAGACAGAAAGAGAATACAGAGTCATTGTACCAAAAAGAATTGACAGACACAGAAGAATTTAATGAAACCACATATGAGCCTCTTATTCATAGCAAATAGATTTTTAAGAGGCATAAACGCAGGTTATATACCTGGATTTCACCTGATGGCATGCATAGGAATCAGATCGATTACATATGTGGAATGCACCGCTGGAGAAGCTCAATATCAGCTGTGAAAACTAGGCCAGGAGCTGATTGTGGAACACACCACCAACTACTCATATGCAAATTCAAGCTAAAGCTGAGGAAAATTAAACCAAATCCGAGGCAACCAAAATATGAC
>NW_006399752.1:2172735-2215584 GCF_000299155.1 Elephantulus edwardii | reverse complement strand
GGATGGGAGTGTCAGAGACACTGCAATTGGCACAGGACAGAGCGGAGTTTAGGGCTGTTGTACGTACACAGGGTCGCTATGAGTCACAGGCGACTCGACGGCACATAACAACAACAACAACAACAACATATGAGCAAGAGCCTATGGTGATGAAGGAAGAAGTTCAAACTGTTTTGAAATAATTGGCTAAGAATAAGGCCCCAGGAATTGAAGGTATACCAATTGACATATTTTAACTAACAGACGCTGCCCTGGATGTGCTCACCAAGATGTGCCAAGAAATCTGGAGAGCAACCACTTGACCAAGTGACTGGAAGAGATCTATATTTGTTCCCATTCCAAAGAAAGGTGATCTCAAAGAGTGTGGAAATTATTGAACAATATCATTAATATCACATGCAAGCAAGATTCTGCTGAAGATTATCCAAAAACAACTGGAATAGCACATCAACAGAGAACTACCAGAAGTGCAGGCTGGGTTTAGACAGGTTCGTGGTACTAGGAATATTGTAGCTAATGTTAGATGGATCTTGGCTGTAAGCAGGGAGTACCAGAAGAATGTCTTTGTTTCATTGATTTTGCAAAGGCATTTGACTGTGTGGATCACAGCAAACTGTGGCTAACTCTGAGAAGAATGGGGATCCTTGAAAACTTGATTGTGTTAATGTGAAACCTATACTTGGACCAATAGGCAGTCGTCAGAGCAGAGCAAGGAAACACTGCGTGGTTCAAAATTGGGCCAATTGGAAGCATTAGGATGGATGGTTAAGAGATTGAGATTGTTTACCGTTTTGGTTTGGTTGGTTTCATAGTCAACACTCTTGGCATCAGCAGCCAGGAAATTAAAAGACATAATAGCGATGGGAAAGTCTACGGTTACTGAAGTGCAACAATGTCAGTCCGGAGACTAAGGTGTGAATGATACATGCCATGGTCTTTGCAATCACTCTATACATTAGAGAGCTGGACAATGTTTAGGAGTGATTGAAGGAGAATTGATGCCTTTGAACTGTGGTGTTGGAGAAGAACATTGAGTATACGGACTGCTAAGAAAATGAACAAGTTCATCCTGGAGAGGGTGAAGTGCGCTCCTCCTTGGAGGCAAGGATTCTGAAGCTTTGTCTGACATACTTTGGACATGTTGCAAGGAGGGATCAGTCCTTGGAGAGGGACGTCATGCTTGGGAGGGTGCAGGGACAGCTCAGGAGAGGAAGACACGTGATGAGATGAATTGGGGTAGGTTTGTCAGAGATAGTGAGATTGGCATAGAATAGGGCAGACTTTAGGGCTGTTGTACATAGGGTCACTATGAGCTGCAGGTGACTTGACGGCACATAACAACAACAGTCCTCAAACTAACATCATTGCACCTCAATAATTTGGAAAGTTTCCTGACGATAAACATCTCCAATGCAATATGTCACCTGATCTCCTGACTGTTAGTCCCAAGTGTATTGATTATGGAGCCAAGAAAGATGATGTTGTTGACAGTTTTAAGCTTTTCTCTATGTCCTAAGAGTGAGAGCCTATTCAACACTAATCAACAATATAGAAAGAAGGAGAACTTGCTAAGGATTGATTTATTTTGGCATTAAAGAGTAAGTCCTTCCTATTCTTATACCATGTACATGTGTGGATTTTTGTTTTTTAATATCTTTTTTTTAAAAAAAATTGAAAAGTCAACTAGCTGCCAAAATACCAAAGAGATTGATTGATTTGTAGTAAGAGCTAGTTTACCCTTTTGATAAGCTAAAAGAAAAAAAGTTAAAAATTCCCTCCCCTCCACATTTTGTTAAACTGTTGGTCATGCTACCTAAAGCAACCTGTAAACTTTGGATAAACATTGTTTAGACACTGAAAACAAAGCCTGTGTCTGTTCATATGCCTGACTCTTAGGTTTCATTCAATATTTCCCTCACCCTAAAGGGTGACATGGAATACTGTAAACTCATCTACTTTTGTTTATGTTAATACCCTATGAACATCTGTTTTGGTATATTTAGCTATAGGGAAATTATAAGAACTAAAATGAATCTTCATCATATAGAAGAGCAGAATCCTTTGTAAATTTCTCCTGAGAGAAAGCTTTGGTGCTATATAGCCTAAAAATTATTTGGTTATAAGTAATAACAAGAATTTTACTTATTGTTCTTCACCATAAAAATAGAAAAATAACCGTAGTCTTCCCAGTCAGCCCTTTCACCTCATGATGAAGAGAAGAAACATTTTTACAATTTTTCCATTTTAGTAAGAAAATATATCTCCAAGCATGTTTTGGTGGGCAGCGTGTAGTCATTGAAAGAGCTATTAGCTCGGAAAACAAGAATTAATACCTCTGCTCTGGTGAAAAACCAAACCAAAACAACCTTTGGGTATAAATGACAGCATTGTGATTTAACTTTTAAGTAGAAAAAGAGGCGACTAGAGGAGAAGCAAATGCAATTTTTTTAAGCTACTTTGCACAATTGCTTGCCCCTGTTATACATCTTTCCCATTGAAATAAAGAAGTTGAAATACCAGCACAATTCAATTTAATCTGTTCCTTACCCCCAAAGGCATGGAGTTTATTAAAGAAAAAGAATCCCTTTAGCCTAGCCACCAGACATATCTCTGCAGTTCTTGGCAGTAAACCACAAATCAGTTCTAGAAACGGAAAACTAATCCAGTTGACCACTTGAGGGAGGTGGTGGGTTAGCTTGTCCTGAAAAATATATACAATTCTTACATAATAATGTGAAACTTGAAGGATTTTTAAAACCTTCTGTGACCTGTGGGTAAGAGACATCACAGGGACTCAGACAACAGCCTTTTCTCCACTTGGATTCCTTTTCCTATTTTCCTGTTAAAATAACGGAAATAAAATAGATTTACTGAACACTTGTTATGGTCTAGTTGATGAATCACTTTAAGAGAGGGAGAGGGGCAAAGAATGGATAGTTTATTTTTGCAAATCAGTTTCAGTTTTTTCCTACAAAATAAATGAACAAGAAACGCATTGAAACGATTGTTACAATTCTTCTTTTTAATTATTCACTGTGCTAAGGTGACAGTACTTGACAGTTTGATACATGAACAGTTTTCACTTGCTGGACATAAATTATAAAATGAGAATGTGACGATTCTTCAACCCTCTATTCGCTTGTCCAGGTTAAATGTAGAGTTTGGAGAGAAATAAAAATTAAGTTTATTTTTACTGATATTCCAACAGCTGTTTCTTCTTACTTAGTGGCAGCTAAAGAAAAGTCAGCTGAGATGAAGGGTAAAATATATCAACTCCGAACAAAATCCTTTTATTTTATCACAGCCAAGATGAGAATCAAACCATTAAAACCGGCTGTAGCATTTGGGGATCCTTGCTCCTCTGCTGCAGGTGCATCTCAGGTTCCAGAAAGGACAAGACAGTTTGGGATAGAGAGCTACAAGCAGGGAAGAGACTTTCTCAGTTGTCTGCGAGGAGAGTTGATTTGAGACTCCCCTGTACACACACTGTTTAAGTTGATGCTCCTCATCTCACACCATTCCAGAGACAAAGGAAGATATTAGGCTTCAGGAAAGAAGATTTCATCAAGTGAGAAACTCTTCCTCAAAGCCTGCACTTTAGGTGCATATGGGGAGAGAGAAGGGACTGAAATTTCTCTGAGGAAAGGTCCCCCCATTTGGTAATCCTTGCCTCTGCCCCTGTAGGGTCATCCCAGGTGCCAGAGAGTTTAGGACAGAAAGCTACAAACAGGGGAAAGGCTTTCTCATCTGGCTCATTGAGCTATGAGAAAGAGAGCTGATTTGAACTCCCTCTGGGCAGAAACTGCTCTAGTGGAGGACCTGATCTTGCACCACTCAATCACTTCTAGGTGAAGGAAGATAATTGAGTTTGGAAGAAGGGACAACAATAAGGTGAGATTCCTGCAGGGATATAGTGCAGACCAGGGAGAACCTGAAGGATTTTAGGAAAGACAAATACTCCCAGAAAGGGCTTTAAGTAGAGTGAGTGGCTCATACCATAGATTGAATATTCTAAGCTGGAAACTGATCAATAACATCATAAAGATAGGAACTAACAACAACTTACACAGACAAAATAGGAACAGCCTAACACTTACCAAGGAAAATGTCACATAATGTCAAGAAAGCAATAGGCAGTTTAAAACACTATGAAAAAACAAATTAAGCCATTTACAAAAAAAGTAGAGACTTTTGCAGATCTAATGAATAGCCCAGAGTAAAGAAGGCAGAAGACATATATTGATATGGAGGCATTCGAATATTTACAGAAAAAAGTACAAATGATGGAAGAAGAAATGGAAGCCACAAATGAAGAGAATATCCAAGAAGTAGAGGATCAGAAGAAATATATTGATGCAGAGTTATTTGAACAGATACAGAAAAAGATGCAAATGATCAAAGAAATAAAGGAAGTCATTAAGAAAGCAAATACTCCAGATACAGGGAGCCAGAGAAATACATTGATGAGAAATAACTTGCACAATTATAAAAGAAAATGCAAAAGATGGAAGAAAGACTTGAAACGATAGATAAAAAGAAACAAGAACTTAAAAAGCCATAACAAGACAGAAAGAGTATAGCTAACACATTTCTGGAAACACTATAAATGCAATCCAGAATATTAAGACCAAAATGACAGAAGTGTCTCTTATGCTGTAGGAACAAAAATGTAGAACAGAATAGATGGAACAGAGAGTCAGTGAGCTAGAAGACAAGAAATTCCATGGAAACATACTGGAAGAAAATTTAGAGATGATACAAAGAAAATGAAGGAAACATTAGGAATTACATGGGATGACAACAAAGGAACAGCACACATATGATAGGAATTCAGGAATAGGGGAGGGACAGGGAAATCACTGAGACAATTGTACAAGAGGTACTAGAAGAAAACTTCCCAGGCATTCTGAAGAACAAGTAAATCAACATTCAAGAAACTTACTGAACACCAAATGTACTAGACTTTCCCCCCAAAAGATAAAAAATATATCATAGTCTAATTCTCCAAAATAGAAGATAAGGATAGAATATTAAAAGCAGCACAAGAAAAACAAAGAACCACTTAGAAAGAACCGCAATTATCAAGCTCTCATTTTTCAGCAGAATCCATGTGAGCAAGAAAAAAATGGGGATAACATATACAGAAAGTTAAAAGAAAACAATTGCCAGTCAAGGATCCTATATCCAGCAAAGCTCTCGATCAATTATGAAGGAGAAATTAGACCCTTTGCAGAGAAGAAGGAACTTAAAAATTTTGTGAAAACAAGACCAAATCTACATAAACTTTTAAGGAAAGTCCTTCACACAGAGTTATCAAAGGAAAGTGGATGAACCTTAGTAACCAGAAACAACATAAAAGGAAACACAGCATAATGACAATGATAAAACCTGGCCCGTCAATAATCACACTTAATGTGAGTGGACTAAATGCTTCAATCAAGTGAAAAAAAGTGGCAGAATGGATAAAAAACAAACCCCATCAATATGTTGTCTATAAGAGACACATCTAAGAAATGAAGAAAAACATAGACTCAAAATCAAAAGCTGGAGTTAAGTGGGAGAAAATATGCCAAGCAAATGGCATCCACAAAAAAAGCAGAAATAGTGATACTTACCTCTGATAAAATAGACTTCAGAATAAAAACCACCGTAAAAGATAAAAAGAGCATTACATAATGCTTAAAGGTACAACAGATCAAGAAGATATACCTTGGTCAATATTTATGCAGCAAATGATAGACCTGCAAAGTGCATAAAACAACAGAATTGAAGAAAGGAATAGACTGCACCACAATAGTGGTAGGAGACTTTAAAATACCACTATCACCAAAAGATAGATAAAATCAAAAGAAAGATGTAGAAGATATGAACTATGCAATCAACCAACTCAACCTGCGCATGTATTTCAAGTTCTGCACCCAAATAAACCTCAATTCACTTTCTTCTCAAGTGCACATGGTACATTATACAGGACTGATCACATATGATGGCACAAAGTAAGTCTCAACAACTTAAAAAAAAACACTGAAATAATACAAAGTACCTTCTCAGACCAAAATGCCACAAAACTAGAAATTACCACAGTAGGGTAAACTTAAAAAATGATGCATGTGGAAGATAAATAATACCTTTTTAGAACACAGGGTAATAGAAGAAATAAAGAATGAAATAAAAAAAGAAATCCTCAAAACAAATGTAAAAATACAAGGTACCAAAACCTCTGGGATGCAGCTATGGTAGTACTTAAGGGACAGTTCATAGCAATAGGAAAACACATAAAAAACAAAGAAGCAAAATTAAGGCTCTAACTTAACACCTTTATTAAATAGGAAAGGACAAACAATCTAACACCAGAGCATCCAGAAGAAAGGAATTGATAAGAATAAGAGCTGAAATCAATGAGATAGAAAACAGAAAAACAGTTGAAACCAGGAGCTGATTTTTCAAAAGGATCAATAAAATTGACAAAGCATGGTAACCTTAACATAATAAAAAAAAGAGAAGACACAAATAACTCAATTAAGAAATGATAGAGGTGACATCACAACAGAACCAGAAGAAATTAAATCTATAATATTGGAATATTAGGAAAAAGTATGCTACCCTACTTGCTGAAACTGAGGCAGACCTGAAGTGCTTGCTGAAAAAGGTCAAAGATTGGAGTCTTTAATCTGGATTCAAGTTCAACATCAAGAAAACAAAGATTCTCACCACTGTGCTGATTAGCAGCATCATGACAGATGGTGAAGAGACAGAGATTGTTAATAGCTTTAGTTGGCTTGGCTTCACAATCAAGACTTTTTTTACCAGCAGCAGAAAATCAAAAGACAAATTACATTGGGAAAGTCTGCTCTCAGGGACTTCTCCAGAGTACTGGAGGGCAACAATGTTAGTCTGGAGACTAAAGTGTGCCTGATCGAGGCCATAGTCTTTGTAATTACTTGCTATATGTCAGAAAGCTGGACAATGACTAGAGAGGATAAAAAGAGAACCGATACATTTGAGCTATGGTGCTGGAGACGAGTATTAAATATACCATGAACAAACAAGTTCAACCTAGAGAAGGTGAAACCCAGCTGCTCCTTGGAGACAAATATTCTGAGGCTTTGTCTGACATACTTTGGGCATGTTGCAAGGAGGGATCAGTCCTTGGAGAGGGACATCATATTTGGATGGGTGGAGCGACAGTACAAGAGAGTAAGACCCTCAGTGAGATGGATTGATTCAGTGACTGGGGCAATGAGGGTAGATGTGTCAGAGACAGTGGCACAGAACAGAGCAGGTTCAGAGCTATTGTACATAGGGTCGCTATGCATTTCAAGCAACTCAGCGACACGTAACAACAACAGAGGAAATGGACAAATTCCTTGAAAGTCGTGCCCTACCCAGATTGACACAGACAGATGTGGAATACTTGAGCAGACTTATCACAAAAGAGGAAATTGAGCAGGTCATAAATATACTCGTCCACAAAAAAAAAAAAACCAAAAAAACCAAACCAAAACAAAACCCCACACCGAAAATAAAAAACAAAAACAAAAACAACAACACAAAATCCTGGACAAGATGGCTACGTAGCTGAATTTTACCAAACATTCAGAGAAGATCTATCATCAGTTCTACTTAAATTATTTAAAAAAAATAGCTAAAGAAGAAACACTCCCAGAGACAGTCTATGAAGCAAGCCAACCCTAATACCAAAACCAGGCAAAAATACTACCAAGAAAGAAAACTGCAGCCCATTATCTTTCATAAATATAGATGCAAAAATCCTTAACAAAACCCTAGGCAAAAGAATTTAACAGCACATCAAGAAAATAATTCATCATGACCAAGTGGGATTCATAACAGGTATGCAGGGATGGTTTAACATAAGAAAAACAATGAAATTCATCACATTAACAAAGCAAATAATAAGAGCCACATGATCCTAACAATTCATGAAAAAAAGACCTTTGGAAAAAATCCAACACCCCTTCCTTATTAAAACAGCAAAATAAGAGTAGGAGGGAATTTCCTTAACTTGGTTAAATGGATATAGGCAAAACCAAAAGCCAGTATCATTCTCAATGGAGGAAGACTAAAAGCATTCTTGTGAACAGGGACCAGACAAGAATTCCGTTTGTCATCACTTCTAGTCAATATTATATTGGAAGTACTTGCTTGGGCAATAGGACAAGTAAAGGAAATGAGGCATTCAGATTGGCAAGAGATGGTGAAATTATCACTATATGTAGATGATAATAATAGTATACACAGAAAAAAAACCAAGGAGGGAAGAGGTAAAGGAAATTGGTAAGATCTGGCAGGGACTTGGAAAAACAGGGTAATGGTGGACATAGTTCAATGGTGATTAATTTTATAAAACATAATGCATGAGAATGATTACATTAAATACAATGTGAATGAAGAATAGTGTAAAACACAATGTATATAAACTTTATAAGCAAAACAATATAAAATAAAAATTTAAAAAAAAAACAAACAATACTGGCTGTAGTACTAACACTGGGGGATCATATTGTAAAATACACTTGAACCTAGATTGATTCATTTTACGTTTGATCTTAGCCAAAAGGCCTAGAAGCAATAGATTGATTCATTTTGACTGAATTACATAAATAAAATTTCTCCCAAGTTATTGGATGTAAAATTAGTGTAGCAAACAATTTTAATTAACATTTTCTTTATCAGTTTATGCCTTTATGTAGTGTACATAGTTATATTTCTGCTGTTGTTATATGTGCCATCAATTTGACTATAATTCACAGTAATCCTGTTAACAATAGATATGAATAGATCTGCTCCATCTTGTTGCCATCTTCATAATCTCTAATATGCTTGAGCCCATTGTTAAAGTTACCATCAATCCCTCTTTTGGAGGTCTTTCTCTCTGACTCTGACCAGTATGATGTACTTTTCCAAGAATTTGACCCTTTTGACAGTATACTTTAAGTATCATCTGACATACTTTGGACATGTTGTAAGGAGAGACAGGCCTTTAGAGAGGGACATCATGCTGGGTAGAGTGGAGGGTCAGCACAGGAGGGGAAGACCCTCTATGAAGTGGATTGATTCAGTGACTGGGGTACTCGGGATGGGTGTATCAGAAGCAGTGAGATTGGCACAGAATAGAGCACAGTTTAGGGCTGTTGTACATAGGGTCACTATGAGTCACAAACGACTTGACGGCACATAACAACAACAACAACAACAACAACAACAACATATGAGAAGAAGTATTACCATCTTTACCTCTGAGAAGCACCCTGGTTGCACTTCCTCTGAGACAGACTTGTTTATTCTTTTGATGTTGTGGTAGTTGTTATGGGCTGTTGATCCAAGTATGGCTTATAGTAACCCTATGAATAACTGATCTGAACCCTCTCCTCTCCTGTACCATCCTTACAGTCTCTCATACACTCAAGCTCTTTGATGTACAGTGTTGAGGATCTTCCTCTCCTTCATATTCCCTCTGTGTTTTCAAACATGATGACCCTCTCAAGGAATAGCCTCTCCTAACAACTGTCCAAAGTGTACACAGTGAAGCTTTATAATCTTTGCCTGCAAAGAGCACTCCAGCTGCACTTTCTCCAAGACATGGCTATTTGTACTTTTGGCCATCCATGGAATATTCATCAGTCTTTTCCAATACCACACCTCAAAGTCTTCTTCTGTCATTGTTATTCATTGTACAGCTCTCAGATACATAACAAGTGACTGAAAAACCATGGCCTGAATCAGGTACACTTTAGGTCTAAAACTGACATAATTATTCCTCAGTAAGTTGGAGAAGTCACGGCTACAATATTTCCCAGCAAAATACGTCTGATGATCTCCTGACTGCTCTTTTCCTGATTGTTCTTCAGATAGTCCCTGGGATATTCAGTGCTATTAATCACTACCATAACTCAAAGGCATCAATTCTTCTTTTCTCATTTGTATTCATTGTCTAACTTTTGGATATAGTATGTAATTGAAAATCACTTGCTGCAGAAGGTCCAGGACTGCAGCCTTCAATATAGATTGAAGTTCAACATCAAGAAAACAAAGATTCTCACCAATGGGCTGATGGGCAGCATCATGATAATTAATGAAGAGATTGAGATTAACAGCTTTAGTTTGCTTGGCTCTACAATCAACACTCTTTGTACCAGCAGCCAGGAAATGGAAAGACAAATTGCATTGGGAAAATCTGCTGCCAGAGACCTCTCCAGAGTACCGAAGAGCAACGAAGTCAGTCTGGAGACTAAGGTGTGGTTGGTTGATCCATGCCACGATCTTTTCAATTACTTGCTATGCATGGGAAAGCTGGACAATGACTAGGGATGATAGAAGAATTGATGCTTTTAAGCTGTGGTGCTGGAGAAGAGTACTGAATATACCACTGACTGCTAGGAGAACAAACTAATTCATCCTAGAGAGGGTGAAACCAAGCTTCTCCTTGGAGGAAAGGATTCTGAAGCTTCATCTGATGCATTTTGGACATGTTGGAAGGAGAGATCAGTGCTTGCAGAGGGATGAGAGGGATGTTATACTTGGGAGGGTGGAGGGACAGCACAGGAAAGGAAGACCCTTGATGAGATGGATTGATTCAGTGACTTGGATAATGGAGTTAGCTATATCAGAGACACTAAGATTGACAGAGGATAAACCAGGGTTTAGGGATGCTTTACATAGGGTCACTATTAGTCACAGGTGACTTGACAGCACATAACAACAACAACAGCTACAACATATTCATATGCTAAGTTCATATACTTTGTGTTTCACACTTCATTCTTCAATTATTCATTCATATTGTGTTTCCTACAATCATTCCCATGGACCTTACCCATCATTATCCAATCTTTCAGACCCTCACTGAATCCTTCCAATTTTCTTCACCCCCTCCCTCTACTCACCAAACTTTGCAGCCTTGTGGTTTTACCTCTACCAATCCTCACCCCTCTGCTCCCTTTCCCCCATTGGCTACCTATACATGTTTTACTAGTTATCCTTATATTTTTACAATAAAAGTCTTCTCAAGTATTAGTCCTTATGAGACTGCCTTAATTTACTCAGCAAAATGTTCTTCAGTCTCTCACAAGTTATGTAGTATTTTTTGAAATTGTTGGTCCTGAGTGCTGCATAGTATGCCATTGTGTGAATATACCACAGTTGCTCAATTCATTAAATTGTAGTTGGACATTTGGGCTCTTTGCATGATCTTACCACGCTGAATAATGCTGCTGCATTCCTTGGTGTACAGATCTCCGTCTGTGTCTCAGTTCTAATTACCTCGGGGTATACTCCTAGTAGTACAGTAACTGTCATAGTCATAGAGAGTCTCTATGTTGAACTTTTCGAGAAACTCCAACCTGTATTCCAGAATGGTTGTACCATTTTATAATCCCACTAACAGTATATGAGAATTCTCACCTCTCTGTCTCCCTTGGAGAGGTCCTTGGAAGCAGATTTTTCCATTGCAACTCGAGTGAAATGTTGCTGTTGTTGTTGTTATGTGCCATTGAGTCTCCTGTGACTCACAACAACCCTATATACAACAGCTCTGAAGCCTGCCCTGTTCTGAGCCCAGTGTTGATGACTCCGACAAACCCAACCCCATTGTCCTACTTACTGTATCAATATGCCTTGCTTTTGGTATTCCTCTCCTCCACTGTCCCTCCACCCTCTGAGAATGATTTCCTTCTTCAATGATTGGTCCCTACTGGCCACATAGCTAAAGAACGTGAGATAGAGCTTCATATTCCTACCCTTTAAGGAGAAACTTGGTTTTACCCCCTCCAAGACAGACCTTTTTATTTTCTTGGTGGTCCCTGGTATGATCAAGACTTTTCTTCAGCATCACAATTCGAAGACATTAGTTCTTCTTCTGTCATCTTTAGTCATTGTTCATTTTTCTGATGCATAACCAGTAATTGTTAACAATCAAAATATCTTCTCCATCAATGATGGTGCTACCAATTGGCCCAGTGGTGAGAATCTTTGTGTTTTTGATGTTGAGTTTCAATTCATATTGAAGACTACAGTCCCTCACCTTCTGCAGCAAGTGCTTCAGGTCCTTCTCAGTTTCAGCAAGCAAGCCTGTATTATCTGCATAATGTAGATTGTTAATGAATCTTCCTCCAATACTGATGACACATTCCTCCTCATAAAGCTCAGCCTCTGAATAATCTATTCCACAAAAATTGTGAAAATGTATGGAGACAAGACTCGTCCCTGACACACTCCTTTTCTGGTTCTGAACCAGGCAGCATTTCCTTTCTTTGTTTTGAGAACTGCTTCCTGGTTTGGGTATAGGTTTCACATGAGCATAATCAAGTGTTCTGAGATTCCTGGTCTCCTCAAGATTAGCCATAATTTGTTGAATGTTACCAAATTTATAATGAAATACAGCATTATCTTGTCCATTGCTTATCATCTCCAACTCTTGAGATCAGTAAACTTAGTTGTTCTCAATTCAGTCAGTTGTTTCTCCTGGCACATAACTGCACATGTCTAAATCATGTTTTTCATAAGTTCCAGATAATTTTTAGTGTGTCTTCTTATAAAATAAAAGAATCCAACCCTACAAACTCTCCTTACATCACTTGATAAGGGCATTTTTGTTTCCTCATTGTGATGGACAAGTCTGTGGTTAGAGATCCCTCTAAAGTACTGAAGAGCAACCATGTCAGTCTGGAGACTAAGGTGCGCCTGATACATGCCATGGTCTTTGCGATCACTTGCTATGCATCAGAGAGCTGGACAATGACTAGGCATGACAGAAGGAGAATTGATGCCTTTGAGCTGTGGTGTTGGAGAAGAGTATTGAATATACCATGTACTGCTAAGAAAACGAACAGGTTTGTCCTGGAGAAGTTTAAGTCAGGCTGCTCTTTGGAGGGAAGGATTCTGAAACTTTGACTTGCATACTTTGGACATGTTGTAAGGAGGGACCAGTCCTTGGAGAGGGAAGTCATGCTTAGGAGGATGGGGGACAGCACAGGAGAGGAAGACCCTTGATGAGATGGATTGATTTAGTGACTAGGGTAATGGGGGTAGGTGTGTCAGAGATGGTGAGATTTGCACAGGATAGGGCAGAGTTTAGGGCTGTTGTACATAGGGTCACTATGAGTCGCAGGTGACCTGATGGCACATAACAACATCAACAACAGCATCCTATTAAATACATATAAATCTTTTAAATTTAAATCTTTGTTTAATGTTAGAAAAACAAAAAGTAAGAAAAAATTTTCCATATCTCAAGTTGACAGAAGTAAAGAAAAAAAAATCAAACCTTGAAGAGCAGTTCTCAAAGATTCTTTGGACAAAATACTTAGTGATTTTGATGGAGAAAGCATCAAAAAAGATGGAAAGAATATACAGAGCTTTTCAACCAGAAAGAACTGGCCAATGCTGAACCATTTCATGATGCAGTAACTGATAAAGGATGAATGGCATTGAAAGAATTAGTTCAAATTGCATTGCAGATATAGAAAAAAAAATAAGGCCTTATGAATTGATGGGATACAAATTGAGGCATTTGCACAGATAGCTATAGCCATAAATGTGTTCTTTAGTTTATGCCGAGAAATTGGGAATGTAACTACCTTGAAGAGATTCACATTTGTGCCCATGCCCTCAAAATTTGATTCTACAGAATGTAGACATTTAGGGCAATATCATTAATATGTTATTATTGTGTACTGTTGAGATAGGTTTTCAGAAGAAGCAGTTAATTTCCCAGGAAGAGATTGCCCATCCTTCTCCCATGGAGAAGCTAGTGGATTCATACTGCATGACTTCAGGATTGCAGCTCCGCTTCTGCTACTAAGCCACCTGAAATAACAGTGAAGATTATTTAAAAAAATGCTGAAGCAGAATATCGACAGGGAACTTCCAGAAATTCAGTCTGGAAGGCTGTTGTTATTGTTCTTATGTGTCATTGAATCACCTGTGACTCACAGTGACCCTTTGTACAGCAGCTTTGAACATTGCCCCCTGTCCTGAGCCAGTCTCACTAATTCTGATACACCAACCTCTATTGCTCCAATCACTGTATCAATCCATGTCATCTGGGGTCTTCCTCTCCTATGCTGTCTTTCCACCTTTCCAAGCATGATGTCCTTCTTCAAGGTCTGGTCTCTCCTGGTTATGTGGCCAAAGTATGTAAGATGGAGCTTCAAAATCCTAGCCCCCAAGGAGAAACTTGGTTTCACTGTCTCCAAGACAGACCTATTTATTTTTTTTTTTGGAGTCTATGACTACAACTCGATGACATTTAACACCACCACCAACATAGAGAGAGCTCTGTGGGCTTGGTGGAAAGAAACTTATGCTACCAAGCCAAATATGGACAATTTTAAGCTGCAACTCTCAGGCCTGGTTTTAATTGCTTTTGGTCAAACATTCTTCTAAGTGATATAGCACTGGTCTGTACATTGCTGTACAGAGGTAACTCGTGGTTCCTGTGATGCTAAACACTATGACAATGAAGCATCAAATGTGATAATGGTTACCCATGGTAGACAGTGTTTGGTGGAGCTCTCTGATTAAAAGAAGCTTGGAAGCGGTAGTGCCATCCACTTAGAAAATAACTTGCCTCTGCAAACTCTATGAACTTGGAAAAATGATGAAGGTTACACATTCAGGTATTTCGCTCACAGAGTTGCTATGAGTTATCTATGACTTGACGGCACTTAACAACAACAACAACAACAACAACAACAACAACAACAACAACAACAACATGGTATGTTCAAGGATCTTCTCCAGCACCACAATTCAAAAGCATTGACTCTTGTTCTGTCACCCTTAGTCAATGTCCAGCTCTCTGACACATAGCATGTAATTACAAAACCATGGTCTGGATTAGGTGATCCTTAATCTCTAGACTGACATCGTTGCTTTTTAGTACTCTGGAGAGGTCTCTGACAGCAGATTTTCCCAATACAATTTTTCTTGATTTCCTGACTGCAGGTGTTAAGAGTATTCATTGTGGAACTGAGCAAGTTGTAATTCTTAATAACCTCAGTCTCTTCTCTGTCTATCATAGCAATTGGCCCAGTGGTGAGAATATGTTTCCTTGATGTTGAGCTTCAATCCATATTGAAGACTATAATCCTTGACCTTCTGAAGCAAGTACTTCAGATCTTCAGTTTCAGCAAGCAAGGTTGTGTCATCTGCATAACATAGGTTGTTGATGTGTCTACCTCTAATTCTGAGGCCACATTCTTCTTCTTAAAGCTCTGCTTCCTGTGATATCTGTTCTGCAAGTAGATTGAAAATGTAAGGGGACATGATGCATCCCTGACACACTCCTTTCCAGATTTTGAACAATGTAGTGTTTCCCTTCTCTGTTCTATGGACTGCTTTCTGTTCCACGTATAAGTTTTGCAAAAGCACAATCAAGTGTTCTGGGATTCCCATTTTTCTCAAGGATAGCCACAATTTGTCATGATCCACACAGTCAGATGCCTTTGCCTTTGTATAGTCAATCAAACACAGATTGACATTCTTCTTTGCTTTCTGCCAAGATCTATCTGACATAGACAATAGTGTCTCTAGTGCCACAGCCTCTTCTAAACCCAGCTTGTATTTCTGGTAGTTCTCTGTCAATATTCCAGTCATTTCTGGATGATCTTCCACAGGAATTTGATAGTGTGTGATATTAGTGATGTTGTTTGATAATTTCCACACTCTGTTCGCTAATCTTTTTTTGGAATGGGAATAAATATGGATCTCTTCCAGTAAGTTGGGCAAGTAGTTGCCCCCCAGATTTCTTGGCACAACTTAGTGAGCACAAGAAATATCATTGCTAATGTCAGTTGGATCTTATGGCAAGCTGAGAATAACAGCACAATGGAGAATTGTGCCTGTTATTCAATGTAAAGACCCATAGATGCTAAGCAGATAGAAGAAAAGGAAAAACAGTGTAGTGGAAAGGAACTGACCAAGCACTAAATCAAAACCATACAAGCTTTAATGCATGCAAATGTGTTGGCTGAGAGTAAAAATTCACAGAGTCATATGAGCATTCGTCCAAGCTTGTTTAAGCTATGATTCCTTTACATTGTTGTTTACATACATATGTCTCTTATGGTCCCCTTTCACACAACTGAAAGTACTTATCTTTGTCAATGTCCTGAGAGCATATAGGGCATTGATTCTAATGTTTGTTAGGTTCACCTAATATACAACTAAATTTTGAGGTGAACTATCTTGGATACTCATGTCTGCTGATCCAGCAACTCCAGTCAGGAGGGCCAAGAAATGCTATTTGTCGTGATACCAAAGGGAAGATTGGCTTTTGTGCACCTTCTGGTAACTAACCAATGGGAACTATAGTCTCTGATGAAACATAAAACTAGGGAAACACAAATAAATCAAGGTAATTTTTAACTCTTTAATATTTTTGTATAAAGTAATGTCTTAAGGTTTATGATTTAGCATTGACATATGTTTGATATACAATCTAGCATGCATTTAATTTAATAATGACAAAAGTAATAATTTAACCAGAATGCGGTAAACAGTGGCCTAGTGGTAAGGAGTTATGCTGCCAACCTACAGCAGGCAGTGGACATCTCCCAGTTGCTCTGCAGGAGAAAACTGGGAAATCTTTCATGTTGATTTACTGCCTCTGGAAATATGCTGCACAGTCAACTATGATTCAGTTTCAACTCGAAGGTACATGAAAATAACATGAAATGTTCTCATTTACATATCAAGTGAGTTTCATTTTTATTGTCTGCTGCATAGGACTTAGTGGTTGACAATTATTCATGTGTACTCATTTGTTATAAAACCATCATCAAATATCAAGTATGAGCCATTTAAAGCAAAGTTGGTTCAAGTCAATACTTAAATGTGGGAAATCAACATAACTATCCATTGATTCTTGAAACAATCAAATTTATGAACTAATTTTCTTTGTTGTATAATACATGGAATGTTCTTGATAGAAAATGTTTTATATAGTAATAATATTAGCACCTCACATCCACTAAAAATTTTAGAATACAGTTTGCCACACTTCATTAAAATAATTTATGCTACATTTGCATTCAATAGGTAATTTTGTTATTAGGTGCTGTTGAGTTGAGTACAATTCATAGCAATCGTACAAACAACAGACATAAACCCTGTCCAGTCCTGTGCCATTGCCATCTCTGAAACACTTGAGTCTATTGCTACAGTCACTGTATCAATCCATTTCTTTAGCATCTTCTCTTTAGTTGACCTCCATCTTTCCAAGCATGATTTCCTCTTCTCAGAAATAGCCTCTCTAGCATGTTAAAAGTATGAGAGATAGAGATTTGTCATTTTTTATTCCAAGGAGCACACTAGCTGCACTTTCACTAAGACATATCTGATTGTTCTTTTGGCAGTTCACAGAATACTCAGTACTCTTTTCCAGAACCACAATACAAGCAATCAATTCTTCTTCTGTCATCCTTATTCATTGTCCAGATCTCTGATATATAGCAGGTGATTGAAAATACCTGAATCAGGTGCATTTTAATCTTCAAGCTGACATTATTGTTCTTAAGTAGTTTGGAGAGGTCCCAGACAATGGACTTGCTCAATGCAACATGTCTCCTGATATTCTGACAGCTGATGCCAAGCGCATTGATTGTTAATCCCACAAAGCTGAAATTGCTGGCAGCTTCAATCCTTTCTCCATGTATCATAATGTTACATATTGGCTCATGATGAGGACATTTGTTTCCTTGATGTTGTGATGTAATCTATATACAAGGCTATACTTGATCTTCTGCAGCAAGAATTTCAAGTCCTCCTCTCAGTAATCAAGGTTTTGTCATTTGCATAATGCAAGTTATTGATGAGTCTTCTTTTTATCATCATGACACATTTCTCTTCACAGAATCCAGCTTCACAAATTATTTGTCCAGCATGTAGTTTGAATAGCTATAGAGAAAGTATATATCTCTGACGCACACTTTTTCTAATTTTAAACCATACAGTGTTCCCTTGCTCCATTCAGACAACAGATAGGAATTTTGCATAAGCATAATCAAGTGTTCTGAGAATCTTATTCTTTTCAACATTAGTCTTAGTTTGTTATAATCCATGCAGTCAAATGCATTTACATAGTCAAAAAACACAAATTAGACTTTCTTCTGACATTCTCTCCTTCCAGCCAGTATCCATCTGCCATCTACAGTGATATCGCTATTGCCATGGCCTCTTCTAAAGCCTGCTTGAATTTCTGACTGTTCCTCCTCAATGTACTATTTTAGCAATTTTTACTTTATTTGCATGTGATGTAAGTGATATTGATCTATAATTTCCATATTCTGCTGGGCCATTTTTCTTTGGAATGGGAACAAATATGCACCTCTTCCAGTCAATTAGCTAAGGAGCTGTCCTACACATTTCCTGGCATAGGCTAGTGAGCACATTTAGGGCTGCGTCTGTTGGTTGAAATATATAAATTGCTTTCCACTGATTTCTCATGCACTTACTGCAGAGGGTCAAGGACTGCAGCCTTCAGTATGGACTGAGGCTCAATGTCAAGAAGACAAAGATTCTCACCACTGGACCAATTGGTAGCATCAGGATGCATGGCGAAGAGATTGAGATTGTTCACAGCTTCAATTTGCTTGGCTCCACGGTCAACACTCTTGGCACCAGCAGCCAGGAAATAAAAAAAACCTATTGCTATGGGAAAGTCTGCTGTTAGGGACCTCTCTAAAATACTCAAGAGCAACGGTGTCTCTCTGGAGACTAAGGTGCACCTGATACAGGCCATGGTCTTTGCAATCACTTGTTATGAATCAGAGGACAATGACTAGGGAGGATAGAAGGAGAATTGATGCCTATGAGCTGTGGTGCTTGAGAAGAGTATTGAATGTTCCATAGACGTCCAAAAAAAAAACAGATCCATCCTAGAGAGGGTTAAACCAGGCTACTCCTTGGAGGCAAGGATTCTGGGGCTTTGTCTGACACTTTGGACATGTTGTAAGGAGAGACAGGTCCTTGGAGAGGGGCATCATGCTGGGTAGGGTGGATGGACAGCGCAGGAGGGGAAGATCCTCTATGAGGTGGATTGATTCAGTGACTGGGGTAATTGGGATGGGTGTGTCAGAGGCAATGTGATTGGCAGAGGATAGAGCAGGGTTTAGGGATGTTGTACATAGGGTCGCTATGAGTCGCAAATGACTCGATGGCACATAACAACAACAAAAACAACTGATTTCTGGGGAAATATATTTTGCCAATACCTTTGATGCAGCTTGAACTTCATTCTTCATTACCATTGACTCTTATTCATATGGTACTTCCTCAAATTTTTCAGTGTCACCCAATTCTTTTTGGTACAATGACTGTGTGATCTTATCTTGGACCTCTCTTGTGCCATCGTCACCATCTTGGATACTGTTGAGCTCATTATTACAGTCACCATGTCAACCCATCTTGTTGTGGGTCTTCCCCTCTTATGTTGACCCTCCACGTTTCCAAGCGTTATGTCCATCTCCAAGAACTGACCTCTTCTAACAATGTGTGTAAAGTACCTTTAAATAATACAAATTATAAAATTTCATGTGAAGAAAAGAATAACTAGAAGTCAATCACAAATGAAAATGAAGTACATTCTTCTGTTTTTTTTAAAAAATTATTTTGCTTCTTTTTAGAATCTTTTTGTTATTATTGCTGTTGTGTGCCATCTATTCAGAATCAACTCATAGCTCACCCTTTTAGTGGGTTTTCTGTTGCAGTAAAGCACAGGAAAGGAGACAGCACATCATTCTCTCATGGATCAGCATGTGGATTTGTACCATGTGCCTTTGGGGTTGCAGTGCAGCTTCTTACCACCAAGCCAACAGAGCAGAGCAAAATATCTACCAATTAATAATTTTTACATGTACAATAAACACGTGAAAACTGACCAAAGAATAAGAAAAACTGAAGGAAAGTTGATGTCTCAAAATATGAGGCTGGTGAAGAATATTGAATATACACAAGACTGAGAAGAACAACCAAATCTGTCTTGGAAGATGTATAGGGAGAATTCTCCTTCAAAGGGAGGATAGCAGAATTCTGTCTCAGGCTTTGGGCATGTTATCACAAGAGATCAGTTCTGAGAGGATGTCATGCTTAGTAATGTGAAGGTGGGAAAAAATAAGGAAGACTTTGAGCTAGAGTAACATGGTGGTTACAATGATGAGCTAAAAAATAGTAGATTGTGTGGACGACACATGAACAGGTAGCGTTTTTTCCTGTTAATACAGAGTTGCAATGAGCCGGAACAACAGGCACAATTCAGTGACATGAAGACATTATTGAGATGGGCAACCATTTGCACTCTCCCTTTCTCATTATCCCATTAACAGAAACTCACTGCTCCTGGAAGTTTCTGTTCAACGTATTAAATTCCATTGCTTTCACTTTGAATTATTTAGATCATTCTTGAGAGAGTTCAAGGAAGACATTTCTGTCTCTCTGACCCTAAAAATATTCACTTACCATCTAAGTAAGTGAAAATGCTTAAAAATTTCTTTTTTTTTCAAGTTAGGAAATGAAGTAAAAATGCAGTGGTACTACTAATTATTATTATTAAAGAAAAATCACTGATTGGTATCAACTATGAGACCAATGGTGATAAATACTAATAATGCATCATTTTGGACAGTCAACAAATAAGAGAAACAAACTCCTTACAGAATGAAATGACATACAGTAAAAAGACAACCAAATGGTTAATTTCTTCAATGGAGATATGACAATAGCCATGTTTATTTCAATTATATATTCTTCCATTGGTTTTGGTACAATGCAGAAAATGAATGGAAATTAAGCCTACTTTTCTTAAATATTACGAAGTCAAACACATTTAAGAATATGAACAAATTTGAAGTTAATGGAATAAATAATTAAAGAAGAAGCAGTGGTGCTTCAGTGGAAGAATTCTTTTCTTTAATTGAGATTTTAATGAAAGTTTATAGAGAACTTGGAATTCTGTTCATTTATTGTTGCACATTTTCCTCCATGTCCACCCCCTTCCCTCCAGTCCGCTATTCTCTTTGAAAAGGAAAAAAAAATTCTCTCATTGTTATATAATCCTCCCCAGTCCACTTTACTATGCAGCTCTTATTCTAGACTCTTGTCATGCAAATAATACCAAATCGTATATCCCTTTTGAACAGTTCTCTCCCTCATCTGTTTCAATGCAATATGAATTACTTATCTCCTCTTTTCTTAGTTTTATCTGAACCCTAATGTCAGTCTTATTGTATAACAGTGGTATTATGCAGTGTTTGTCCTTTTGTGACTGAGATATTTCACTCAGTATAATATCTTCCACGGTCAACCATTTTGTATAATATTTCATGAGTTCCTTGTTTTTCAATGCAGCATAGTATTCCATTGTGTGAATATACCACAACTTCTCTATCCATTCATTTGTTGACCAGCGCATGGGTTGTTTTCAACTCTTTGCTATTGTGAACAAAACACCAATAAACATAGGTGTGCATAGGATTCTTTTCTTAATGAGAGAGATGAGGTTTGATCCCTACTAATGAATCCCATATGCAGATACCATTTTGTCAGTGAGGGTCTGCATGTTTCAGTGATGTGAACAGGTCTCAGTGGGCTTGTAGAACAAGATAGCATAGAAAGTAAGAGTGATAGTCTGAAATATTAGCCAATTGAAACCTTTCAGTTTGCACTAGTCTACCCCCACACTAGAGTGCAGAGAAGCCAAAGCAAAGAAATAAAAAAGTTAAGGGCTTGAATAGATTTCAAAAGGCAGCTCAGAAAGACAAAGCAAAGTATTATAATGTTATGTGTAAAGAGCTGCAATTAAAAAAATCAAAAGGGATGAACTATCTCAGAATTTCTTAAACTGAAGAATCTGAAGAACAAATTCAAGCCTCTAGTTTTAATAGTTAAGGATGCTTTTGGCAGAATACTAAATGACCCAGGAAGCATTAAAAGAAGACAGAAGGAGTACACAGAGTTGCTGTTCCAGAAAGAATTGGCTGATACAGAAGAATTTCATCAAATAACATATGAGCAAGAGCCTGTGGTGAAGAAAGAGGACGTTCAAGCTACTCTGAAGGAATTGATGAAGAACAAGGCTCCAGAAATTGAAGGAATACCAATTGACATATTTCAACAAACAGATGCTGATGCAGACATGCTCACCAGGTTGTGCCAAGACCAACCACCTGGCCACCTGACTGGAAGGGATCCATATTTATTCCCATTAAAAAAAAATGTAACCTGACAGAGTGTGGAAATTATCAAACAATATCATTAATAAACACATGCAAGCAAGATGGTGCTGAAAATGATGCAAAAAGCAACTGGAACAGCATATAAACAGAGAACTGTCAGAAGTGCAGTCTGGGTTTAGAAGAGGCTGTGGCACTAGGGACATTATGACCAATTTTAGATGGATCTTAGCTGAAAGCAGAGAGTAGTAGAGGAATGTCTATCTGTGGTTCATTGACTATGCAAAGGCATTTGACTGTGTGGATCATAACAAATTGTGCCTAACTGAGAAGAAAGGGAATCCCAGAACACTTGGTTGTGCTTATGTGAAACCTATATGTGGACCAGGAGGCACTTGTCAGAACAGAGCAAGGAAACATTGCATGGTTAAAAATTAGAAAAGTGCACATCAGAAATGCATCCTGTTTCTCCGTATCTTTTCAATCTATATGCGGAACAGATCATCCGGGAGGCTGGGCTCTAAGAGGAGGAATGTGGCATCAGGATTGGAGAAAGACTTATGAACAACTTACATTATGTAGCTGACAAAACCTTGCTTGCTGAAACTGAGGAAGACCTGAGGTATTTGCTAAAGAAAGTCAAGGACTGCGGCCTTCAGTATAGATTGAAGCTCAACATCAAGAATATAAGGATTCTCACTACTGGGCCAATTGGCAGCATCATTATAGACAGTGAAGAAATTGAGATTGTTAACAGCTTCAGTTTGCTTGGCTCCACAATCAACACTCTTGGTTCTGGCAGTCAGAAAATCAAAACACAAATTGCATTGGGAAAATCTGCTGTCAGGGACTTCTTCAGAGTACTGAAATCAATCTAGATACTAAGGCACACCTGAACCATGCCATGGTCTTTGAAATTACTTGCTGTGTATCAGAGAACTTGACAAAGAATTGATGCCTGTGAGTTATGGTGCAGAAGAAGAGTATTGAATATGCTATTGACTGCTAAGAAACTGACCAGGCCCAACCCTCTCCCACACCCACTCCACCAGCAAGCTTAGGTCAAGGTCCCTGGTCCTGGTTCTGCGGGGCAGCAGCTCCTGGTCAGCTCTGCCTCATGTCTCTGGTTCCCCACTGCTGCTGTGGTGCTCTTGGCTGGGTTCCTACTTGAGACAGAAATCGCTGGTCAAAATGGATAACTTTTTTTTTGCTGGAATTTTTTTCCTCCCAAATCTACACAGATTTGAGTTCTAGTGACTTAGTGGTAAAGAGCTGTGCTGCAATCCCGAAGGCACACAGTACAATTACACCAGCTGTTCTGCAGGAGAAAGATGGGCAGTCTCATCTAACATGATTAACTGCCTCTGAAAAGCCTTTGGAAATTCTGGTGTGGGTAGGTTCTGATCCAACAGTACACAACAACACATACTCAGATTCTGGAGTTCAGTTACTGTTTCTGTGAACTATAGCAAACTAGTTCATATGCTGAAAAAAAATTAGTATCTTTGTAAGCTTTGTAATGAATGAGAATTGCTATACTTTCAACACTAGTACAAACAAATCATCTTATTATATTTAGATGATACTATGTGATGAGAGAAATTGATTTAATTCTTTGTTTTCCTTACAACTTTTCTCCACAAAAAAAGAAAGCTAAGTAGTCTGTAAATTTTTATCCAAACCACCACCAAAAAAAAAAAAAAAAAGGAAGGGAAACTTTCTTTACAAAAAATTTATTAGAAGGTAATGATTTGGAACAAATGAAAATAAGAAAAATATAACTTTGTAGAAAACAAAAATATGTTTTCATGAAATTGTTCTTTGACCTGTTGTTGTTATGTGCCATAGAGCTTGAGACTTATAGTGACCCTATGTACAATATCTCTGAACCCTGCACTATTCTGAACCAATCTCTCTGTATCTTACACACCTACCTCTGTTACCCAGTTATTGTGTCAGTCAGTCCATCTCATCCAGTCTTCCTATCCTTCACTGTCCCTCCAGCCTTCCAATTATCATGGCCTTCTCCCAGGACTGGTCTCTCTTGGCCGCATGTGCAAAGTATTCGAGACAGAGCCTCAAAATCCTTAACTGTAAGGAGCAACTTGGTTTCACTCTTTCCTGGACAGACCTAATTGTTCTCTTGGCCGTCTACGGTATGTTCAATACTCTTCTCTATCACCACAACTCTAAAGCATTGATTCTTCTTTTGTCATTCTTAGTCACTGCCCAACTCTGATGCGTAGCAAGTAATTGTGAAGACCGTGGCCTAAATTAGGCTCACCTTAGTCTATTATTGAAACTGGTTCTCTTTAGCACTTTGGAGGGGTCCCTGACAGTAAGTTTCCCTAATATTTTCAAAAGTATTTTATTTAGTTGCTGCATTAGTCCGGGTGCACCAGAGAAATAGAACCGACAAGAAAGCTCTCCATAGATATTGAAAGAAAGAAAGAATTTGAAAGGTTCCCTCCCCCCCCCTTTTTAGGATTTAGCTCACATGATTGTGAAATCCAAAATCTGTAGGTCTGTTGGTATCAGGCTACCTATCCTAAAATAGGTAGGATTTCGTGTTGTGTCAGACTGCTAATCAAAAGATCAGCATCTCCGTCAGTCACTTTAAGGAGACCACCAGTAGAAGGTCACAGTAAATTGTAGTTGACTTGATGACAGTGAGTTTGGTCTTCTGGTCTTCCTTCTATTTCAGAAAGTCTCAGATATTATTCTGAAGGTCTTAAACTTTTTGGTTGAGGATATCTATATTTTTTAATTTTTATTTTTATTATTAAATTTTATTAATTTTAATGAACATTTACAAATATTTTAAGTTTTCATTCATTCATTGTTGCACTATTTTCTCCGCTCTCCTCCCCAGTTTGTTCTTCTTTTTATTTCCCCCCTTGAAAATCTGTTTTAATTGTCCAATTGCCACAGTGCTTGTCAAAGCCAATTCTGATTAGTCTCCTTTGTCAGTGTGTCCATTGCCATTCCCTATTACTCCTCCCTGAGAGAGATTTCACCATGATTCATAAGGAAAAGGGGATGGCGTATTCTCTTCGCTACTTAGCTATATTATAAAACAGCTCAACTCATTGCCCTTGTACCAGAACCCTCTGAGGACATAAATCGTAGGGTATGAGATTACCATCTTTCTCCTCAGAGCTCTGGTGGATTCAAACCATTAGATAACATGGCCTTCATATTAGCAATATGATTCCATGGATGATGCCATGAAAGCTTCCTCATACTGTTAAGGGTTGTTTATTTATTTGCTTAGAGTGAATTAATTTTTAAAGTTAATCCCAATGTAATTAAACACCTTCATAGCAGAATCTTGGCTACTGTTTGACCAAGAACTAGACATCATCTCCTATCCAAGCTGATATATAAAATTAACCATACTGATCTCACTTCAAAGTACTAAAAATTATATCAGTTTAAAAACTAAGATAGATGTACCTGATCCAAGCCATAGTATTTTCATTTGCTAGCTGTGCATCTGAAACTTGAACAATAAATAAAGATGGCAGAAGACACGTTGGTGCCTTTGAGTTGTGATGTTGGAGAAAAGTACTGACTATTCCATGGACTGACAGAAGAATGAACATATCTGTGTGTTGGAGGAAGTGCAGTGAGGGTGCTAAAGGCAATGGGAGGAAAACTTCAGGTCTTATGCCTTGGGCATGCTATCAGGAGGGGCTAGTCCTTGGAAAAAGACATCATGTTGGAAAAGGTAGACAGTCAGCAATAGAGAGGAAGAACCTCTGCAAGTCGGTTTATCTTAGTGATTCTAACAAAAGACTTGAATGAGTTGGTGCAGGATAGGACGAGTTTCAGATCTGTTGTTTGCAGGGTCACTATGAAGTGTAGTCAACTCCATGGAGCCTAATAACCATCACCACCACCAATCAAATTAGAAAACATGTATAGTGTATCTATTGTGAATCTGTATTAAAACTTAAAAAGATACATGAATTTTCATTTTATGTGTTTCAAGTTGGAATAATTAGATTTGTAATAGAAAGCTATATTTTGTGCACAATCTATGTATATATTGTTGCTTTTGTTAGGTGCCGTTGAGTCACTTGCGGCTCATAGCGACCCTATGTACAACAGCCCTAAACTTTGCTCTGTCCTGTGCCAATTGCACTGTCTCTGACACTCCCATCCCGATTACCCCAGTCACTGAATCAATCCATCTCATAGAGGGCCTTCCCCTCCTGTGCTGTCCCTCCACCGTCCCAAGCATGATGTCCTTCTCCAAGGACCGGTCTCTCCTTACAACATGTCCAAAGTATGTTAGACAGAGCCTCAGAATCCTTGTCTCCAAGGAGTCACCAGGTTTAACCCTCTCCAGGATGAATCTGTTTGTCTTGCTAGCAGTCCATGGTACTCTCAATACTCTTCTTCAGCAATACAGCTGAAAGACATCAATTCTCCTTCTATCCTCCTTGGTCATTGTCCAACTCTTTGATGCATAACAAGTAATTGCAAAGACCATGAGATTATCATCTCATGGTAATTACCATCTCATGGCCTGTATCAGACGCACCTTAGTCTCCAGAGAGACGCCATTGCTCTTCAGTACTTTGGAGAGATCCCTAACAGCAGAGTTTCCCATGGCAATGCGTCTTTTAATATCCTGGCTACTGGTACCAAGAGTGTTGACTATGGAGCCAAGCAAACTGAAGCTGTGAACAATCTCAATCTCTTCACCATCCATCCTGATGATGCCAATTGGTCCAGTTGTGAGAATTTTTGTCTTCTTGACATTGAGCCTCAATCCATATTGGAGGCTGCAGTCCTTAACCCTCTGCAGCAGGCGCTTCAGGTCCTCCTCAGTTTCAGCAAGCAGGGTTGTGTCATCTGCATAACAGATTTTTCATAGATCTTCCACCACTCTTGACCCTACATTTCTCCTCATACAGCCCAGCCTGCTGGATGATATGTTCTGCATACAGTTTGAAAAAGGTATGCTCTTCCCAATTTTGAACCATGCCGTGTTCCCTTGCTCTGTTCTGATGACTGCCTCCTGGCCCAAGTATAGGTTTTGCATTAGCACGATCAAGTGTTCTGGTATTCCCATTCTTCTCAGAGTCAGCCACAGTTTGTTATGATCCACACAGTCAAATGCCTTTGCATAGTCAATGAGACACAGATAGACATTCCTCTGGTATTCCCTGCTTTCAGCTAAGATCCATCTAACATCAGCAACAATATCCCTAGTACCACTACCCCTTCAAACCACAGCCTGGACTTCTGGTAGTTCTCTGTTGATGTGCTGTTCCAGTCGTTTTTGGATAATCTTCAGTAGAATCTTGCTTGCATGTGAAATCTATGATATTGTTCTATACTTTCCACACTTCATTGGGTCACTTTCTTTGCAATGGAAACACATATCAATCTTTTCCAGTCAGTTGGCCAAGTGGTTGTTCTCCAGATTTCTTGGCACAACTTGGTGAGCACATATAAGCAGCATCTGTTAGCTGAAATATGTCAACTGCTATGCCACCTATTCCTGGGGCCTTATTTTTTGCCATGTCCTTCAAAGCAGCCTGAACTTCTTCTTTCATAACCATAGCCTCTTGCTCATATGTTGTTTCATGAAATTCTTCTGTGTCTGCTAATTCCTTTCGATAAAGTGATTCAGTATGTTCTTTCTATCTTCTTTTAATACTTCCTGGATCATTTCATATTCTGCTGAAAGCATCCTTGATTATAGCAACTCGAGGTTTTAATTTGTTCTTCAGTTCCTTGAGCTTAAGAAATGCTGAGCGAGTTCAGGCCTTTTGATTTTCTGACTCCAGCTCCTTGCACATTTCATTGTAATATTTTACTTTGTCATCCTGTGCTGCCTTTTGAAATCTTCTATTCAACTCTTTAGTATCTTGAATTCTTCCTTGTGCTTTGGCTTCTCTGCACTCCAGTGCAATTTTCAGAGTCTCTTCTGACATTCATTTTGGTCATTTCTTCCTCTTCTGTTTTTGCAATGACCGTTTGCACTCTTCCTGGATGATACCCTTGATATCCTCCCACAACTCGTCTGGTCTTTGCTCATTAGTGTTCAAGGCTTCAAACCTGTTCCTGAGATGGTTATGAAATTCAGGTGGGATAGACTCAGAGTCATATTTTTGTTCCCTTGGATTTAGTTTACTTTTCCTCAACTTTATCTTAAACTTGCATATGAGTAGTTGGTGTAATGTTCCACAATCAGCTCCTGGTCTAGTTTTCACAGCTGAAATTGAGCTTCTCCAGTGGGTCTTTCCACAGATATAATTGATCTGATTCTGGAGGGTCAGTTATGAGTCAATCCAACTCAAGAGCTCTGAGTTGTTACTTTTTAAAAAAATAACAAACCCTCAAAACATAAGTCTGAGCTACCATTAGCTATAACATACATAACAACTATAACACATAATAAGAATAACATATATGCTTTAAATAGAATACTATACTCAGTGAGTAGTTTTCTGTTTTGCTTCAATGATTGCATATGGTGGTAAAGAGATGAGCCTGAGACAGGGGCAGATGCTTCACACAGCTCTGTGACTTGGGAATCCTGAGAATTGCTGGTATTATTCTGACCACTGAAATTCTGCCCTGTTGTCTTTTCATGTAAAAGAAGCCTGGCTCAAATGACAAGGCTTAACTAATTCTGTAACTTAATTTAGTAGTTTAAAGCACAAAGGGCATTCCCAAAGCAGTAAAATCTTTTGTGTGGAGAATTTTAAACAAATTTTATTTCACTTTATATTTTATTGTTTATGTAATGAGTATTTAGAAGAACATAATTTTCTCAAGATTTAAACTGCTCATTGTTCCATAAATAGGACACACATTTAGAAAGATGAGTATTTTTAAGGACTATTTTAGTGAGTACAAAACATAAAACTCTTTGAGTATTTGGTGTTACTGGAATCTGAGATTATTTTTTTACATCATTTCTGAAAGGTTAATAATAGAAATGTTTTCTCTCCCAAGTATACCTTTGAATTACAGCTGTTAATAGTATTGAATTCTGTGGGTGATATTTACTTTTTTTTGTCTTAAGAAGAGCTGCTTTTCATAATTTTCTCATCTAAATTCCCTGTCTTCTCTCTGTTAGAAATATTCATAACTTCAAGTGGTGCAGTGATGGATATGTATATCGTTACCAGTAATCCATCTTACTCTTTAATTCTGATGACAATATTGCCAAGTATTATTCCCCCACTTCTTTTTGGTTCTGCCCCTTAAAGTCTTCCATTTGACTCCTTTTTAGAGGTTTGATAGGGTGAATTAGAACTCTTCTCATCCCTCAGTAACTATGCCCTTATTGTTTTTGTTTAGTTTCTCTGTCAACGTTGCGCATTCTCTAGCCAAAGAAAAGCAGAGCTTTCCCCCAACTGCCAGTGGTGTCTTAAACCACAGTACCAGATAAAAACAGAAGTCTTCAGGTGTGTCCTGCTCAGCAATCTGTAGAACGTGTTTTTACTATTCCTAGAAAGAGCTTAAAAATTCATGTTATATACAAAGAACAATTAAAATCAGCACAGGGTATTTTATAGCCTCTCTTGAACCCCTCAAACAAGATTGTCAAGGTTGCATGTTTCCTTCTAAAGAAGAAATGCAATGATCATAATCTCTGGTGCCTCTGAACTTAGCAAAACGCCTTTCATGTTCTAGTTATTCAACAAATGTTTGTTACAAGAATTTAATATACCATCACCCACCCAAGTTTTATAAGAGGAATTGATGTAATTTAGAATTCATAGTGTGTTATGGCAGAAATTCAAACTCCAGAATATTTCATTGTTATGTTCAATCTTTTTCATTATCATAATTTCCATTAAATTATAATTTAATCCTTTATTATTGCAGCAAAATTCTGTCCTGTTTAGATTTGGACATTAATTTTTAAAAATAAAGTCTTGAGTTATTAACTATTTTCACTTTAATACAGATTTCTACCTACCAAAGGAGTTTGTGTGATGGCCTTCCTAAGGAACCAGCAGATAATACCTTCTAAAGTTCAGGAATGTAATTGGTCAAAATTAACTTTGACCTAAAAGAGAAGGGCATCATTGGTCCAGAGAATTGTGAATGTGGTATATCACACAAAAGATTGTCAGCTGTATTTGCTGGGAATGGGGAAGGGAGTGTTTTCCAAGTTAGGAATTGATATCCACATTCTATGAGGAAGAAGGTTATAGGATCTGGCCTGCTCTGAGGTTAATTGGGGCAACTTACTGAGTCAACATTCTCACTACTCTTATTATCTTATTTAATTGATTATTTTCTTTCAATGACTTTTACTGACAATTAGAGGCACCAAGTGCAATTCCTCCAAATAATAACAAATCATCTCATCAGAGAACTGTTACTTTAATAGAGAACTCCTTGGAGTAAAGAAAGAAATTTAAATTATAGACAGTTCCTGTCATTAGTAAGTTTACAAATGGATAGAGATAAGGGAGGAGACTGGTAACTCATAAATACACTATATTAAATACTTAAAGCTTATATAACTTTATGTTGCTGTAGTTATTGTTGATTGCTATCAAGTCGAGCATGACTCATAGTGACCCTATGAACAAAAGACCTGCAGCCTTTCTATAACAGTTGTTGTTTCTCAAAGTTCATAGAGTTTCCAGAGGCATGCTGTTTAGGAAGTGGATGCCGCTCCTGTTTCCAAGTCTGTCTCAAACTTGGAACTCCACCAAACACTGTTCACCAAGGGTGACTGTTATGACATTTGACACCCCAATGGCACAAGAAGGAGCATCATAGCAACCCTTGGTTACCTCAGTACAGAAGAGTTCTGTACCACTTAGAAGACTTAGAAGAATGCTCCTCCAAAATATAGGATGTAAATATGACATATTGACAATCTCTAAAATACAACCTCGCAGCATTGTACTTCTGGATAGATCTTAAAAATCTTCTTTTTGAGAATAAATGTGGTACCATTCCTCTTTAAATGTTATTCTTGGAATGATACATCATTTGATTATCTGATTCAAAATGGTCAATATCAGTCCACCTCAGTTTACTAATGAGTAGGATTTCAATCTCCTTGTGTTCTATTGAATTCTAGTTCATTTTTTGCAGCTTCTAATTTTCCAAGATTCATATTTCATACAGTTCATGTCCCAGTTATTACCAGATGTTTGTTGTTGTTTCTTTTCACCTTTCAAATGCTTTCCAATCTGAGAAGCTCTACTTCTGGAATATATTTAACAAAGTTCCCATGTTACACATAAAGTTTTCAAAGGGTGCTATTTTAGAAGTTGATGGACAGTCATGCTTTTAACTTTTTCTTATTCTGGAAGCTCCACCGAAACTTGTTTACAAAGGGTGAGCCTACGTTATCTGAAATACTATTGGCATAGCTTCCAACATTACAGCAGAACACAAGTCACTGTTGTACAGCAAACTGACAGACAAGTACTGTAACCACAAGAGCAAATTATAAAAAGGCAAGTGCATATATACACAAACTATAAAAAAATCACCAACATAGGAATACACAAGTCACTTCAGTTCAGCAAACTTACAAATATGTATCCATTAGGGAAAAACTATAAAACAAGCAATAATTAAGGCTAGTATTGAGAAAAACAGAAATCACAGAACACTTACTTGTGCTCATGAGAAACTTACACATAGATCAATAAGCCTCTGTCCAAACAAAACAGGGAATACTGTATGGTTTAAAATCAGAAAGGTATAAATCAGGGTTGTATTCTTTCTCTATACCTATCCAATCTATATGCTGAGGAAAGAATTAAAAAAGCTGGACTGTGTGAAAAAGAATGTGCCATCAAGTCTGGAGGAACATACTTTAACAACCTTAATTATGCAGATACCACAAACTTTCTTGCAGAAAGTGAAGAATACACAAAGCACTTACTATAGAAGATCAAAGACCACAGTCTTTAATATGGATCACATCTCAACATAAAAAAACAATGACCAAAAATCCTCCTTACAAGACCAATAGGCAACATCATGATAGTTGGAGGAGAGAGAAAAAAGAGAAGTTGTTAGCAATTTCATTTTGCTTGGACCCACAAACAGCACCCATGGAAGTAGCAGTCAAGAAGTGACAAGACGTATCACATTGGGAAAATCTTCTGTCAAGGACCTCTACAATGTGCTAAAAATCAAGACTATCTGTTTAAAGACCAAGGTGTGTCTTATCTAAGCCACAGTGTTTTCAATTATTTCCTATGCAGCTGAAAGTTAAAAAATAGAGGCCAAAGAAGGATCAAGGCCTTTGAATCATGGTATTGGCAAGGAGTATTGAATATATCATGGACTGCCAAAAGAACAAACGTGTCTGTTTTGGAGGAAGTTCAATCAATTTGCTCCTTAAAGGCAAAGGTGTTGAAACTTTTCTCACATACTCTGGGCATGTTGTCAAGATGGACTAATCCTCGGAAAAAGACATCATTCTGGGAAAGGTAGAGGGTTAAAGAAAGAGAAGGAGACCTTCAACAAGACAGGTTGATAAAAAACAACCACCACCGTAACAACAACATAATATGCAAGTTCTTTTAAGCAAAATGGAACTAATTAGGAAAATTTCTATAAGTGAGAGAGAGAAAAACAAATATGCTTTCTGGAGTTTGGAAAAACCTGGAAGAGAAAAACTTGTTGGTGGTGGTGTAGGCGAATTCTTGGTGGATCCACAGATCCCCACAGAGGAGTTGAAGGAAACTTGTGCATGCCCAGAACCTGGAGGCATCGTTAAAGGAACCTGTAACTTTAATCTGTTAAAGGAAAAGTCATAATTTTTATTCCACCAGTTGGTACACAGAAGAAAGATAGCCTTCTCCTGTAAAGACACACAGCCTCCAAAACATGATGGAGAATTGCTATGACTTGGGATAGACTTGACAACAGAGGGTTTGAGCGTTTGGGTTAGAGTCTTACAGACGTAGGAAACATTTTTTTCCTCTTGTCCTCATTTTCTGCTTAATTTTTTCCCTTGAAGAATTTTTAGCTCACATATCCTGATAGATGAAGATATTGAGATTGTTAACAGCTTCAGCTTGCTTGGCTCCACAGTCAACACTCCTTGTACCAAGCAGCTAGGAAATCAAAAGACTAGTTGAATTGGGAGAATCTGTTGTGAGGGACCTCTCCAGAATACTGAAGAAAAATGATGTCAGTCTAGAGAGTAAGGTGCGCCTGATCTAGGCCATGGTCTTTGGAATTATATGCTATGCATCAGAGAGATGAACAATGACTAAGGATAATAGAAGAAAGTTTGATGCCTTTGAGCTGTGGTCCTGGAAAAAAGTGTTGAATACACTATGGACTGCTAAAAGCACAAATAGGACTGTTCTAGAGAGAGTAAAACAAGGCTGCTCTTTGGAGACAAAGATTTTGAAGTTACATCTCACATACTCTGGGTGTGTTTCCAGGAAGGACCAGTCTTTGGAGAAGGACATTAGGCTTGGGAGGGTAGAGGGACAGTGCGAGACTGCAGGAGAGAGGAAGACCCTGGATAAGATGGACTGATTCAGTCACTGGTGTATTAGGGGTAGATGTGTCAGAAACAATCAAATTGTTTCAAGATAGAGCAGAGTTCAGAGCTATTGTACATAGGATCACCTGCGAGTCTCAGGTGACTAGACAGCACAGAACAACAATCTCTGAGAGGGATCTGGAATAGGATTGTTTCACTTTGCCCTTGAGCTAATGAGGTTTGTCTGTGGAAAGTCTCAAAGTGTTCTCTTTAATTCATTGGATGGGGCTTTGATTTTAAGAGAAGAGCATTTGCTTAAATCAACCTGCAGTATTAGGCACCGACACAAAAGCCCTGCTTCCACTCATGTAGGTCAATACACAATTTAAGTGCTTCTCTCTTAGGGTAAAATTTTTTTCCCCCCTCAGAACCAGTGTGGTATTTGAGCTGAGGGTGACCTTGTCCAGGAATTGAATTATTGTCTGTGCCTTTCATTCCTCATATCACTTCTGCAATTTTGCAGTCTTGGCATAGTCTTTTGGTGTCAGTTCCATAGTCTACAACTCAAAAACCTCAGTTGAAGCCCAAGTTAAGGGTGAGGTGTGTGATGTTGGGATAGTTTTACAGAAACTTAATTCACTCCCCAGTTTCCCCCAGTTTCCCGGTCCTAATACCACTCACTCCCTCGCTGCAGACTTCTTGGACTGATTAATGACATTTCCTAACATAGAAGGAGTGCAAGAACTCATTTTGAAAATAGAATTAAAACTTTCCCTTTTTAGGAGCAAGCGCCACTTTGGCAACACCATTAGTTCTTGTGGTGAAAACATTAACACAGTGCTTTGTTAACAAAATGTTCAGGTCATGATAAGGCCAAAAAAGAAGCTGTAAGATTTTTTTTTTAATGAGCTGAGTGTTTCCAAATCACACTCCAAATAGAAAGCAACAAGAGTGAAATTGAACAGGGCTGAGGAGAGCTGAGATAAACGATTTTGAGTCAGACATGTGAGAGTGTTTCACTGAGCAAAATAAGGCACTTTGGGGAAAAGCAGGAACTGACTGGTAGGTCCACAATGTGTTCTGCCGTCTTATATTTTGAGGTAGAGAACCTGAAATAGGTTTACTCATGAGAGTCTTGAGCAGTAGAGGAAAGGATAGCTCTCTTTAATGAGGTACCAGGCTAGGGAGTGATAAGTATTGGTGATGCTCATCTTTGTTTATAAACGGTAAGAACTGACAGAGAATTGAACTGAGATCCTGTGATGTGAGAGCTGTACCTGCTTAGGAAACTGAACATCCTGAGACCTTCCCTGACTCTGGACTTTGGATACTTCCCTACTGCAGCACCTCAGCATTTTAAGCAAAAACTCCAGATTATATATTAGTATGTAAATGGGACTTTGTCTAAGAAGAGAGAGGGAGAGAGAGGGTTCTGCCAACCTGAGAAAGAGGCCTGTGTTTTCAGTGCAAGTATTAGTTCTTACTGACTGTGTATCAGTACAGTTATAAATCATGTCACTTCTATGAGATTCTGGTTTATCCTCTGTGCATGGGAGGAACCAGCAAGATATACTTTGATCTTGAAAATCATTATAGTTTCTTAATTTACTAGTACCTACTATATCTTATTTGGTTTTATAAAACTCCTTGAGGCTAATGTTGCAGAAAACATTATCTCTGCTTAAGAGAGTATTGATAGGCAATTTAGAGCAGTGATTAGCTATGATTTATATTATAACCCAGTCAACAACAGCCTCTTCAATTTTTAGTTCTTTGTGCCTCTTAAAAATTGTAATTTAAGTAATCTAGAGGTCAACACTCTTGGTAACAGCAGCCAGGAAATCAAAAGACGAATTGCATTGGAAAAATCAGCTGTCAGGGACCTCTCAAGTGTACTGAATAGCAATGATGTCAGGATGGAGACTAAGGTGCACCTGATCCAGGCTAGTCTTCAAAATTACACGCTATGCATTGGAGAACTGGACAGTGACTAGGTATGATAGAAAGAGAATTGATGCCTTTGAGCTGTGGTGCTGGAGAAGAGTGTTGAATATACATACCATGGACTTCTAGGAGAACAAACAGGTTTGTCCTGGAGAGGATGAAGCCAGAATTCTTCTTGGAGTCAAGGATTCTGAAGCTTCGTCTGACATACTTTTGGGCATGTTGCAAGGAGGAGAGAGCATCATGTTTGGGAGAGTGGAGGGATGGTGCAAGAGAGGAAGACCTTTGATGAGATGGATCAATTCTGTGATTGGGGTGGTGGGACTGAGTGTTTCGGAGATGTTGAGGTTGGCACAGGATAGAGCAGCGTTTTGGGCTCTTGTACATAGGGTCGCTATGAGTCTTAAGTGACTCGATGGCACGTAACAACAACAACAGCAACAGAGGTCTTTTTAGTATTGTAACGTGAAGCATCCATTTTTCTTCAGTTCTTTGAGAAATGCCAAGCATGTTCTTCTCTTTTGGTTCTGTAACTCTAGGTCTTTGCAGCTTTTGTTACAGCACTTTGCTTTGTCTTCTCGAGCTGCTCTCTTGAATCTATTATGCGCTGTCATTTTGGCCCTTTATTTTGACTTGCCTGTGCTAACGAGTAAGTTTTGGAGTTTCTTTTGACATCCATCTTGGTATTTTGTCTTTATTTCATCTTTTTTTTTGAAATTTTATGCTAGTTTACTTACAAAGTTCATAAAGTTTGTATACACTGTTTATTCACACCAAATTCCTCCCCTTTCCCCCCCCCTCGCTCCACCCATCAAATTGTGTGACCTGAGAATTAAGGCCTGCCCCTCACCCTTGTCCTTCTCGTATTCATTCTATAATAATGATCTTTATTTCATCCTTTTAATGACCTTTCTTTCTTCATCAATGATGTCCTTGATGTCATCCCAAAACTCAATTGATCTTTGCTTATTAGTGACTGATGTGACTGAAACATCAAATTTATGCTTATTATGGTTTGTTTTAATTCAGGTGAGATAAACTTAAGCTCATATTTTTAACCCTTACAAACTAGCTTTTACTTTCTTTAGTTTTAATTTGAACTTGAATGTGAATAATTGATATCTGTCCTACACTTGGCCTCTGTTCTTGTTTTGACTGCTGATATTCACTTCACCACCACCAGAGCTCCCACAGTTGTTATTAATCTGATTTTTGTATAATCTATCAGGTGATTGTTTACACATTGTTATTGTTGTTATGTACCATCAAATCGTGCCACTGTAACTGACCCTTCAGCAGATTTCCAGAGCTTGTAAATCACATGGGAATAGATTGTCCATCTTTCTCCTGAGAAACAACTGGTGGATTTGAACCACATGCCTTGGGTTTGGCAGTGCAACTCCTTACTGCTAGGCCACCAGAGATCCCTGACCATTTATATAGTTGCCATTTATGGTTTCTTGTTTTAATATCTACAAGGAATACTTCATTAGGTCTATTATGAGACCATTGTGCCTGATACAGGCCATGGTCATTGCAACCACTTGCTGAGCATCAGAAAACTGGATAGTGACTAGACATTATAGAAGGAGGAATGATGCCTTTGAGCTTGGTGTTGGAGAAGAGTATTGAATGTACTATGGGCTGCTAAGAGAATGAACAGGTTTGTCCTGGGGAAGGTTATGGGTTTTCAGAGGCCATAAATTGCACAAGAGGATTAGCCATCTTTCTCCAGCATAGCAGCTGATTGATTCAATCCATATGTCTTTGGGTGAGCAGAGCAACTCCTTACTTCTAAGCACCCTACAATAAGAATAGCAATTACAACTTTTGAGCTGTTTTTCTGTGCCAGTATAATACATATATAGACTCATTTACTGTTCTTATTCATTTCAAAGAATAAACCTGAAGTTCCTGGTGGCAAAGTCACATAGTCAGTGTTTTGGAGATGGGCTATGGACTGAGGCTGACTGTTTCCCAGGTTGTCAGCTATCTATCTCTTTGATGGTCTCTCTCTGTCGCTTGCTGGCTCCTCTAGATCAGATCTCCCTTTGGGCGCGTGAATTGTAAGGAGATAGCAGAAGAACGATTATGGGTTGAGTTAATGTGTTGGAAGAGTCTGTTGTAGTGTTCCTATGGAGTGTTTCTCAAGAATATAGGTTGTACATAACGAGGAAGGAATGTAAACACAGGCAGTCGTAGAGAAGATTCTCTTGCCCAAGTGTGTAAAGATGGGTAGCATACTGCACAACATTATGCACAATATAAAAAGACCCTCTAGTGTTAAACTGCGAGTACCAGACTGATGTCCCAGACCTGGGTCTTCCTCTCCAACTCCCGAACACGTTCACATAATCCTGTAGCACCATTCTGTGGGGTCCTTTTTTTGTAGACTATTGAGGTCTGTCTCATTTGCACTGTTATCCAAATGAAATGAGGATTTAGAGTAAAAATATTTTACAGAAATTAAAAATTTAATTTCTTGCATGATGAGATGATCAACTGACATACATATTTGCTATAGAAGATTTCACACTATTTCAGAGCGAGAGAGACATAGAAAACACATCAAGTTGATTCTGACACATGGTGACCCTCCATTAGGTATCTGAGACTATAAATATTTACAAAAGTAAACTGTCATTCCATAAAATAATAATACACAAAATGAGTCACTGTTCATTGTTGGTACGTGTTGTCAAGTCAGCTACAATTCATAATGACCCTATGAACAACAGATTAGATCCTTATCCTAGCCTCTGCCATTGTCATAATCTCTGCCATCTTGTTGCAGTCACTGTAGCATTTCATCTTGTTGAGGGATTTCCTCTCTTTTGCTGACCATCTATCTGCCCTAGCACTATGCCACCCCCCAAAATAAGCACTTCCTGACAAAAATAAGGTGTAAAAATAAGGCAGTAGGTAGCAACTGGCATGCAGTCAGTGGGAGTCAATCACTATTAAGTTAACTATAATTGTGAAATGTGGGGTCAGGATTGGTGGACGATTTATCAACAATCTGCGTTATGCGGATGACACAACCCTGCTTGCTGAAACTGAGGAGGACCTGAAGCACCTGCTGCAGAGTGTCAAGGACTGCAGCCTGCAATATGGATTGAGGCTCAATGTCAAGAAGACAAAGATTCTCACCACTGGACCAATCGGCAGCATCAGGATGGATGGTGAAGAGATTGAGATTGTACACAGCTTTAGTTTGCTTGGCTCCATAGTCAACAGTCTTGGCACCAGCAGCCAGGAAATTAAAAGGCGCATTGCCATGGGAAAGTCTGCTGTTAGGGACCTCTCCAAAGTGCTGAAGAGCAGTGGTGTCTCTCTGGAGACTAAGGTGCGTCTGATACAGGCCATGGTCTTCGCAATCACCTGTTATGCATCAGAGAGTTGGACAATGACCAAGGAGGATAGAAGGAGAACTGATGCCTTTGAGCTGTGGTGCTGGAGAAGAGTACTGAGAATACCATGGACTGCTAGGAAAACAAATAGATTTGTCCTGGAGAGGGTTAAACCGGGTGGCTCCTTGGAGGCAAGGATTCTGAGGCTCCGTCTAATTTACTTTGGACATGTAGTGAGGAGAGACTGGTCCTTGGAGAGGGACATCATGCTTGGGAGGGTGGAGGGACGGCGCAGGAGGGGAAGGCCCTCTATGAGGTGGATTGATTCAGTGACTGGGATAATTGGGATGGGAGTGTCAGAGACAGTGCGATTGGCACAGGACAGAGCGGAGTTTAGGGCTGTTGTACATAGGGTCACTATGAGTCGCAGGCAACTCGACGGCACATAACAACAACACAACATAATTGTGTTTTATATACAAACATTGATTATTCTTCTATCATCCTTAGTTATTGTCCAGCTCTTGGAGGCATAACAAGTAATTACGAAGACCATGGCCTGGATCAGTCATACCTTAGCTCCAGACTAACATTGTTGCTCTTTAGTATTCTAGAGAGATTCCTGACAGCTGACTTTCCCAGTGCAATTTGCCATTTAATTTCCTGACTGCTAGTGCCAAGAGTGTTGATTGTAGAACCAAGAAAGCTGAAGTTATCAAAATCTCAATGTCGTCTTCATCTGTCATGAAGTTGCTAAGTGGTCTATTAGAATCTCCATTTTCTTGATGTTGAGTTTCAATCCCTATTGAAATTCTAGTCCTTGACTTTATACAGCAAACATCTCATGTCCTCTTCAATTTCAGCAAGCAAGGTTGTGTCATCTGCAAAACACTGGTTGTTGATGGGTATTTCTTCAATCCTGATGCCACATCCCTCCTTATAAAGCCCAGGCTCCTAAATGATCTGTTCTGCATATAGATTGAAAAGGAGTGGAGACAGGATGTATCTCTAACTCACTCCTTTCCTGATTTTGGACCATGTAGTGTTTCCCTTCTATGTTCTGAGGACTGTTTCCTGGTCTAAGTGTAGGTTTTTCATGAGAACAATAAAGCTTTTAGAGATCCCAATTCTTCTCAAGGTTAACAACAATTTGTTGTGATCCACATAGTCAAATGCCTTTGTATAGTCAGTGAAACAGATAAACATTGCTCTGGTACTTCTGTTTTCAGCCAAGATCCAGTTAACTGTTGGCTATGATGTTCCTAGAGCCAAAGTCTTTTCTATGCCCAGCATGCACATCTGGAAGTTCTCTGCTGATGTACTGTTCCAGTAGTTTTTGGATAATCTTCAGTAGGCTCCTGCTTGCAGATGATATTAGTGATATCAAATGATAGTTGTGCTGGAGAGAAGTGTTGAACATACTGTGTACTTCCAGGAGAACAAAAAAGTTTGTTCTGGAGGAGGTGAAACCAGGTTGCTCCCTGGAGGCAAGGATTTTGAGGGTCCATTTCTTATACTTTGGGTATGTGGTCAGGAGGGACTAGTTCTTGGAGAAGGACATCATGCATGGAAGGGTGGATGGATGGCAGTGCAGGAGAGGAAGACCCACGATGAGATGGATTGACTCACTGAATGGAGAAATGGGATTCAGTCTGTCAGAGATGAATGAGATTGGCTCAGGATAGCACGGGTTTCAGAGCTACTGTACATAGGGTCACTATGAGTCACAGGAAAGTCAATGGTACATCACGACAACAATAACAACAACAAAATCTTACAAACATACTTTATTCTAAAAGCTTAAAATTTAGATATTGAAAGAGGTGGTTGTTGTGCTGTTATGTGTCATCAAGTTGCCTGAGAACCATAGCAACTCTATGTACAGCAGCTCTGAATCCTGCCCTTATCATGAGCCATTCTCACCAATTCCAACACATCAACCCGCATTACCCCAGTCACTATATTAATCCATTTGATCCAGGGTCTTCCTCCCCTGTGCTGTCCCTCCACTGTTCCAAGGATGATGTCCTTCTCTAAGGACAAGCCTCTCATGGCCACGTGCCCAAATTATGTGAGATGGAACTTCAAAATTCTAGCCTCCAAGGAGAGACTTGGTTTTGCCCTCTCCAAGGCAGACTTATTTATTTTCTTGATTGTCCATTTTATGTTCAATGCTCTTTTACAGCACCTAAACTTAAAGACATCGAGTCTTCTACTGCCATCCTTAGTCATTGTCCAGCTCTCTGATGCATAGCAATTGTGAAACCATGGCCTGGATCAGGCTTACCTTAGTCGCTAGTCACTGCATTTCAGTACACTGGAGAGGTCCCTGACAGCAGATTTTCCCAATGCAATTAGTGCTTTGATTTCCTGACTATGTTGAGTGTTGACTATGCAGCTGAGAAGCTGTAATTGTTAACAACTTCAATCTCTTCTTCATCTATCATGGTTGATAGATGAGCCAGTTGGCTCAGTGTTGAGAATCTTTGTCTTCTTGATGTTGAGTTTCAATCCATATTGAAGACTACATTCCTCGACCTTCTACAGCAAGCGCTTCAGGTCTTCTTCAGTTTCAGCAGGCAAGATTGTGTCATCAGCATGATGTAGGTTATTGATAAGTCAGCCTCCAATCTTAGTGCCACATAAAGCCCAGCTTCCCAGATGATCTGTTCTGCATATAGATTGAAAAGGTATGGAGACAGGATGCATCCCTGACACACTCCTTTCCTGATTTTGAACCATGAAAGTAAGAAATGTTAGTAATAAATGCTTGCAAAATAAAAATTCCCCACAATTAATGCATTAGTGAAGGATAAACTAATACAAGAATAAATATGTTCAATCTGGAGGTGTGGTTGTCAATTTATTTTAAAAAATCAGTCAACATTTATTTATATACAAGTGAAGTTACATGTATAGATTTCTTATCATATTGTATAACATATAAAAGGGTTTTTAGTGTTTCAAATGTCTCTATCTGGTCACATTAAAGTTCAAATATAGTTTGAGTAATGTGCTGCTTCATTAAATTACATTAAAGTAAAATCTTTAGATTACTTCCAGAAGGTTTAATGAAATAGAAATATGTAATATTAATAATTATATAAAAATAATATATAGTTTGGAAACAGTATCTTAGAAATTATAGAAATCAAAAACTTCAGTAAGAGCTGATTCAGTATCGGTGAATGGAAAGTCAAACAAAAAAGATACCATTTGGAATTAATGCAAAAACAGAAAATGCATTAAATGTCTGTTGTGTTTGTGAACATTTAGGAATTGACTGTTGTAAACATGACTCAAAGCTGCACATCATCCTGGGTTTCTGCACTCTCACAGTTAATGTCTCCTGCACCCTGCAGCCCTGACCCTCTGTGAATACTGCTCTGGGCTGCTCTGGAGTATGGAATGGTAGATGGAAAGGGATTCTTTGAAATTTAGTAACAATCTTAAATTCTATCATCCAATTTGTGCCTATTGGGAACATTTTCTTCTTAGCTTGGTCAACAAAACTACTAAGAAATTCTGAGCTATTCTTTATGGCAGCTAATTTAAAATTTGATTAAAATAAGTGGTACTTTTCATATGTTTTCTTCACATTTTGGACCATCTTTCTACAGGAGTCAAAGTGTTGATGTATAAATTAAATCCAACCAACCATTGCCGTTAATTGTTTCCATTCCCCCCCCACTCTTTTATTTATTCCATTATTTTAATCACTGATTTCCTTCCTTTCTTACAGCACTACAATTTGCATCTTTCATGAAAACTATGTTGTTGTTATGTGCCATCGAGTCGTTTCCGACTCATAGCGACCCTATGCACAACAGCTCTAAACCCTGCTCTTGAAGGACCCCCGAACCGCTGGTCCTATTCTGTCCCGAGTGGACGGCGAAGACCCAAGACTCCAAGACAC
>NW_006399752.1:2149448-2170505 GCF_000299155.1 Elephantulus edwardii | reverse complement strand
TACTTTTAAACTATTCTCTCCCCCATAGACTTCAATGCCGTAAACATATTTCATCCAGTTTTTCTCAGTCTTACCCCCACCCCGATGCCAGCCTCATTCTACAACAGTGGCACCATAAAGCTCTTTGTTAGGTGCCATTGAGTATGATTGATAGTGACACAGTGAAGAACAAATCTGAACCTTGCCCTATCCTGCGCCAGCCTCATCATCTCTGCTATACCTGAGCAAATTTTTATGGTCACTATGTCAATCCGTCTATTTAAGGGCCTTTTTTCTTTTTTGCTGATTCTCCACCTTTCCAAGCTTGATGACCCTCTCCAATGGGCTCATGTGTGTCAGAGATGATGAGGGTAGCGCAGGATATGGCAGGGTTCAGATCTGTTGTTCATAGGCTCCCTAGGAGTCGTACTCTACGGAACCTAACAACAACATCAGATATTTCATGTAAGTACGGACACATTTTTTCCCCCTTTTGTGACTGGTATATTTGACTCAGCATTATGCTTTCAAAAAGACTCATTCATGCTGGAGACTGTATCATGGCTCCTCTTTATAATAACAAAAATTCCTACAGTGAAATGAATTCTTATCAAGTTAGTTCTAATAGTGACTGTAGAAAGAGTAGAACTGACTCCAATTTCAAAGGCTATAATCTCTCTCTTTTTTTTTCTAACTAGTTACCTATTTCTACAATAATGGTCTTATACAGTATTTGTCCTTATGGGACTGAGTTAGTTCACTTAGCTTAATGCTTCCCAGTCCCTCCCTGTTAGATAGAACTTTTCAAAATCATTGCTCCTGCATGATGTATAGTATTCCACAGTGTGAATTTACCATAATTTCCTTACTCCATTAGATTGTGTTTGGACATTTGGGCTAATTCCATGTTCTTGTGATGATGAATAATGCTATGAACATTGGTATACAATTCCCCATTTGCACCTCAGTTATAATTTCTCAGGTTAGAATGATTTTCTCAAGATGTGAAGTAGCTAGTTGGGTTATAGGGAATGTCTATATTCATCTTTTTGAGGAAATGCCAAACTGCCTTCCAGAGTGTCTGCACGAGGATGTAATCTTTGTACAAATAGACCATCACGTCTCTCTTCCTTGGAGCTTCAGGTGGATTCAACCAGGAACCTTTTCTTAGCATTTGAGAACTTAACTACTGTACCAGATGGGCTCCTTAGTGAAGTTATTTTCTAATATGTATATAATAAGTTTTGTTTGTCCATTCACCTATTGACAAATATATGTGTTGTTACCATCTTTAGGCTAATGTAAAGAGTGCTGAAATGACCATATGCATACATATATGTGTTTATAGTGCTACTTTTTATTATTGTGCATGTATACTTAGGAAGGGAATTGCTAGATGATGTAATGATTCTATGTTAAAATTTTGAAGTATTATTATTTTTCCACAGAGACTATACTGTTTGACACTCCCACTAGCAATGGCTAATGAAAAGTCCAATTCCTCACTAATCCCTATTGTTACTACTTAAAAAAATCATTACATTCTTAATATGAATGAAATATCTCACTTTTGTTGTTTTGTTTTGCACCTCCCAAATGACTAATGATTTTCATCATCTTTTCATGTGCTTGTAAACCATTTATTTGAATTTCTTCTTAGATTAAATGTCTTTCAAGAACATTAAAATAATTTTATACTATGATGAAGTAAGATTTATTTCAGGAATCCAAGGGTGGTTTAATATTAGAAAATTAATTGATGTAATATACCACAGTTGTAGAACAAAGGGAAAGAATTATGTAATCATCTAATTAACTCATAGAAGGCAAGACAATTGACAAAATCCAATATATTATCATGATAAAAACATCAGAAATTCTACAATCTGATAAAGTATATTTATTTACCAAAAAAAACCCCCACTACTCCTATTGTATATAATTGAGAACAACTGAGAGCTTTTCCCTTCAGATCTGTGATAAAATAAAGACACATACTCACCAGTGCTGCCTATATTATAGTAGAAATCCTTTCCAGATCCATGTGCAAGAAAAAGAAATAAAAGCTGAAGTAGGAAAAAAGAAATAATGGTTCTTCTGTTTCTTTCTTTGCAAAGGATCCTTGGCTAAGGGAAGTCAGAGAAACATTAGTCTAATGTGAAGTCCTCTTTCTAATTGTAAACATCAAAGGTCAAGAAGAAGAAAACACATCAGGCCATGTTGTGGTGGTTGTGGCATAGAGTTGGAATCAATCCACAGCTGACCCAATGGTGCATTTTCAAGGACAATTAATCACAAGAAGGAGATTTCCCGTCTTTCTCCAGTGGAGCAACAGGTGGCCTCAAACCATGTGCCTTCGGGATTGCGCAGTGTAGCTTCTTGCCACTTGGCCTCCAAAGCTTCTCCCTACAGCAGGCCTTAGCGGGAATTATTTTAGGGCAATATTTTGGAAATAAGTCATCTTTCTTTCTCGAATGTTTTTAGAGCTAACTTGAATATTTGTTAACAAAGATTTATTTCTAAGTGAAGAATAAATTATATCGGTTTATTGACCTAAATAATTTTATGACCTACACACTGTGCTTTTATTTCTACAGCCTGTCTCAGGGCACCATCTTATATTGGTTTTGCTCTCTTTTGGGGGATCCTTTGTCTGTTAGAATGGTGAGTAATGATCTTCTGAAGAGTCAGTTCTCTTGAATACCCTACCCACGGCAACTCTTAGTTATATAAAATTGTATAAAGAATTGAATTTCCTTGCCACCCAGTCAGAACTGATTCATAGCTGGTCTTCAATTAAATTTCTGAGGTTATGAATCATATGGAAAAAAGTCCACCTTCTTTTTTTTTTTTTTTTTTCCGTCCACGGCCGCGGCCCCGACCCCGCAGACCGCCACCGAAGCCTCCGCGGAAACCGCCGCGGGCTCCCATCCCAGGGCCTCCAGGCCCTCCCCCTGCACCGGCGTCATCCGCCATTTGGTGTTTTCTCAGAAAAGCCACCTTCTTTTTTTCCTCAAGGAATTATTGATGAAATCAAACCACTAGAGAGGCATGCTCTTTGGATTAGTGTAGCATAGTTACCTACATTCTGGGCCATTAGAGTTCTAAAAAGAACAGTAAAAACTGTAACAAAGTCCCTTGTATTAAAATGCACAGATTTGGCCAATTTACAATAGTTATTTTTTTATTAGTTTGCTTACAAAGTTCATATACATTGTGTTTCATACTATTCTTCATTTACCTTGTGTTTCATACAATCATTCTCATGCATTATGTTCTACACAATTAATCACCATTGGACCTTGCCCATCATTATGCTATATTTTTGCCTGGATCCTTTGCACTTCCTTTATCCCCTCCCTCCACCAACCAAACTACAACCCTGTGGTTTTGTCCCTACCCATCCTCACCCCTCACTCCCTTGAGTTCCCATACATGTTGTACTAGTTATCCTTCTATTTTTACAATAATGGTCTTATGCAGTATTTGTCCTTATGAGACTGAGTCAGTTCATTCAGCATACTGTCCCCCAGTCTCTCCTAAGTTTAGTAGGGCAGCAAATGATAAATGTTGGAGAGGATGTGGAGGTGTGGGAACTCTCATGCACTGTTGGTGGGATTGTACAATGGCATAACACTTTGGAAGACAGTTTGGCGTTTCCTCAAAAAGTTGAACATAAAAACTCCATATGACCCAGCTATTTCACTACCAAGCATACTTTTCAAAAGCTCTCCTATGTGTATAATTTTGTAACAAGGAAAAATTGAAGAAATAACCATGGAAAATGCCCCTCTGCCAACATTATCCATTCAAAGACTTTGGGAGGCACATCAAATGGGCATTGAAGTTTTTTGAGAAAGATGTCCCTAATTTTGACTGTAATCCAAAAGTCACTGAACAATAAAAAAATGCCAGTGTTTGCTACTGGGAGGTTTACCAAGAAAAGAAAAAGGGATCAGAAGCCATTGGTCTTGAAAGTTTAAGAACTTGAGTAGAGCTGAAGTTAAAAGACTCAGTAATGGGACATCTATGATGAGTTTTTTAATTGTGTTTGATTTCATGTACCACATGTTCATAAAGAGTTTAATATGTTTTTTTAAATTCAAATGAAGGACTAAAATGCCAACAAGATGAAGCTTTACTACTTTATAAATTCACCAATTTGATAAACAAACTATTTTGTAGTATTTTAAAACAAATAAATCCATTTTATAGCTTTGGTTAGCTCTTTTAAAAAATTATATAGAAAGTTGAAAAACTTTTGTTTAATTACTTTCTTAAGGGCTGGGGAAAGGAAGATTCTGTGTAACTGCATCAAATTCTAAAATTGTTTGTTTGTGAAAAATTTTTGTTTGTTTATTGTGATTTTAATGAAAGTTTACAGAGAGCCTGGTTTTTGTTTACTTCTCGTACGTTCTATAAACATGAAAACATGTTTCATTGTGCTTTTCATTTCTATGCAGTGACAATAATGTGAGTTTTTCTTTGTGGTTAAGGAAAGGTTGGGATAGTTGTGGCAGAGTAATAAGGTCAGATATTGACAGTTTTGCATGATAAATGCTATTCTTAGTGTTGTGTTGTTATATGATGTTGAGTTGGAACTGACTCTTGCTGACCCTCCAGTGGGTTTTCAGAGGCTGTAAATTTCATGGGAGGACATTGCTCACCTTTCTCCTGTGAAGTGGCTCGTAGATTTGAACCACATGCTTTTGGGTTGACAGCGTAGCTCCATACCACAGTTGTTGTTGTTGTGTGCCGTCAAGTCAGAACTGGCCCATAGTTTTTCCGAGACAGTAAATTGCATGGGAGGAGACTGTCCATCTTTCTGTGGAACAGCTGGTGGATTCAAAGAATGTGCCTTTGAGATTGCAGCACAGTTTCTTAACGCTAGGTCACCATTATTATTATTTTTTTTACCCGTATTATTCTAAATGTCTGCTTATTTTTCATAACATTTGTTGTTTGTGTATTTATATTGTTTTTACTGTCAGTATTTATGAAAATCTTTCATTATTGTTATGAATATGATGTAGAAAGTTTATATTTTAACAGATTTGGAGCCTTGTCCTTAACTTTATCCTTCAAATTTTTTTCCTGTTGTTTTTAGGTGCTGTCAAGTACAACTCATAGCAACTCTATGAACAACAGATCTAAAACCTGTCCTATCCTATGCAGACCTTATTCTCCCATTGCCACAATTACCCTGTTAATGTAATTGAGGATCTTCTTTTGCTGACCTCCATCTCTCCAAGCATGATGTCCCTTTCTTAGGAATAGCCCCACCTAACAACATTCCCAAAGTATGTGAGATGAAGTTTCACCATCCTTGCCTCCAAGGGAACACTGACTGCTTGCTTTCCAAGATCTATCTGCTGTTCTTTTGGAAATCCATGGGATATTCACTACTCTTATTCAACACAATCCCTGGTGTCAATTCTTCAGTCATCCTTACTCATTGTCTAGCTCTCAGATACACACATAGCAGGTGATTAAAAAGATTATGACTTGAATCAGGCACATCTTGATCTTTAGACTAACATCATTGCTCTTCAGGATTTTGGAGAAGACCCTGACAACAGACTTTCCCAATGCAATTTGTGTCGAATCTTTTGACTTTTGGTACCAAGGGTGTTGATCCAAGTAAGACAAAATAATTGAAACTTCAATTTTTTTCTCCAATTATCAAGATTTTGCCTATTGGTACAGTGGTGAAAATGTTTTGGTTTTTTTCAATGTCCAAATGTAATCCATATTGAAGACTGTGTTCTTTGATCTTTTGCAGCAAACACTTCAAGTCCTCCTCGATTACAGCAAATAAAGTTGTATCATCTTTATCACACAGGTTATTAATGAGTCTTCCTCCAATTCTGATGCCACATTCTTCTTCATTAAGTCTAGCTTCTCAAATACTTGCTCAGCATGCAAAGTGAATAGGTATGGAGAAAGGGAACAATGCTGACACACACCTTTCTTGATTTTTAAGCAATTCAGTGTTCCCTTGTTTTGTTTGAATGACAGCTTCTTGGTCTAGGTATAAGTTTGGTACATTTGTTCTGGGATTCCTATTCTTCTCAACGTTAGCTAAAGCTTGTTATGATCAACATAGTAAAAATACCTTGCAAAGTCAATAAAGTACAAGCAAACATTCTTCTGGTATTCTCTAATTTCACCTGTGATCTGTCTGGTATCAGCAGTGATGTCTGGTGCCACAGCCTCTTCTACATTCCACTTGAACTTCTGGTGGTTCTCTTTAAATAGGCACATTTCAGAAGAGCTTCCAGAATAAGACAGGCTGGGAACCAGGGACAGTCATCTGCTTCTGAAATAACAGACCTTGAAAATCCTATGAACAATAAAGGAATGCAGGTGGTTTAGTATTAGAGGTAAAGCCCAGACCAGAAATCACTAAAAAATGAGGAGAAACAGCTACAAACCCTTAATAATTGGAATGTGGAATATATGAAGTACAAATATGGAAAAACTGGAAGTTGTAAAAATGAAATGGAATACATAAAGATAGACATTCTAGGCATTGTTGTTGTTGTTGTTATGTGCCATCTAGTCGCTTTCGACTCATAGCGACCCTATGTACAACAGCCCTAAACCCCGCTCTATCCTGTGCTAATCGTACTGCATCTGACACACCTATCCCGAATACCCCAGTCACTGAATCAATTCATCTCATAGAGGGTCTTCCTTTCCTGTGCTGTCTCTCCACCCTCCCAAGCATGATAGCCCTCTCCAAGGAACTGTCCCTCCTTACAACACGTCCAAAGTATGTCAGACAAAGCCCCAGAATCCTTGCCTCCAAGGAGCAGCCTGGTTTAACCCTCTTCAGGATGAATCTGTTTGTTTTCCTAGCCGTCCATGGTATTCTCAATACTCTTTTCCAGCACCACAGCTCAAAGGCATCAATTCTCCTTCTATCCTCCCTAGTCATTGTCCAACTCTGTGATGCATAACAAGTGACTGCAAAGACCATGGCCTGTACCAGATGCACCTTAGTCTCCAGAGACACACTATTGCTCTTGAGTACTTTAGAGAGGTCCCTAACAGCAGATTTTCTCATCAGTGGGTGGAAATTGACTGACATTGATCACTTTGAATTAGTAGATCACTTTAATCTACTATTCAGAGAATGAAAAATTGAAGAATGGTGTTTCATTCAAAATGAAAAAGGTCATTGTAAGGTCTATCCTGAAGTACAGTGCTGTGAATGATAGGATACTATCTATGCATGTATATAAAAATCCTGTTAATACAACTTTATACTCATATATACACCAATAAGTAAGCCAAAGAGGAGGAAATGAAAAAAAATTCTAACAACTTTTTCAGTCTGAAACCAACCAAACATGCAGCCAAGATGCATTAATAATAATTGGTACTTGGGAGAGACTAAAACACATCATGCTTTGTGAACTATCTCAGTCCCATAAGGACAAATACTGTATAAGATCATTATTGTAGAATATGTATGTGGATCCAAGTGTGAGAGGAGCAGAGGAATGAGGAGGGGTGGGGTGGGTAAATGAAATTGGAAAGATCTAGTGTGAAAAAACAATGTATACAAACTTTGTAAATAAACCAGTATAAATAAAGAAAAATAGTAATTGATGATTTGTCAGAAATTATGGGTTTGGTGATAAAAATTAGTCTGGAGATCAAATGATTGAATATTATGCATTGAATGATTTATTTATCACAAATACATTTTTTAAAAGAAACACAGTGACTATACACATGGATCTTATGTTTTGGATTGCATAGGAACCAGATTAAATACATCTGTGGAAAGAATCATTGAGGAAGCCCAGTAACAGTGGTCAAGGCCAGATAAGGCGTTGACTGGAAAAGACTGTTATGTACAAGTTCAAAATGAAATTGAAGACAATTCAAGTAAGTCCACAAGAACCATAATATAACCTTGATTCTATCCCACCTGAATTTAAACATCATCTCAAGACCTAGTTGCTCATTGAACACTAATAATTGAAGAACTAGATGAACTCTGATATGAAATAAAAAAATACCCTTCATGAAGAGAGCAAAAAGGTCATTAGCATGACAGAAGACAAAGACCAAAACAAATATCAGAAGAGATGCTGAAAATTTCTCTAGAGGACAAAGAGGTCAAAACAAAGGGAAAGGATACTGAAGTAACAGAGATTAGCAGAAGATTTTAAAAGGCTATTCAAGAAGACAAAGCAAAGTATTACAATGGAATGTGAAGAGAGATGGGATTGGAGAATAAAAAGGAAAGAACTCAATCAGCATTTGTCAACCTGAAAGAACTGAAAACAAATTTAAGCCTCAAGTTGAAGTATTGAGAGATGCTATGGGAAAAATCTTGAATGACCCAGTGAGCATCAAAAGAAAATGAGGGAAATACCCAGAGTCACTGTGCCAAAAAGAACAGTTTATACTGAAATATTTTAAGAAGTAGCACATGATAAAGAACCAAAATTGATGAGCGAAAAAGTCCAAGCTGCACTGAAGATACTGGCAAAAATACATCTCCAGGAATCTATGGGATACCTATTAACATGTATCAAGTAACAGATGCAGCCCTAGATGCGCTCACCAGTATGTGCCAACACATTTGGAAGACAGTTGTTTGGCCAACTGATTGGAAGAGATCTATAGTTATTCCAGTTTCCAAAAAGGGAGCCCCAACAGAATGTGGAAATTATTGAGCAGTATCATTCATATAACATGCAAGAAAATATGACTGAAGATCATCCAAATAATGCTACGACAGTACACTGAAAGAACATTGTTAGAAGTTCAAGTTCATTAGTTTTTCCTAGATAATCTCAGTATCTTGTGCTGGAATGAGAGCTGGTATCTTATTTAGTTCCATCTGTATTTTGTTTTAAATTAACCTTTTTTTGTGACTAAGTGAAAGTTAACTGAGCAAAAGGTTTTCCATTCAACAGTTCATACATGTTTCATGACAATAATTATAATCTTCATGTTTTAGTTATTTAATACTGCTGTAACAGAGATAACAAGTGGGTGGCTTTAACAAATAGAAATCTGATTTTTATTGTTATTCATTCTCTCTCTCTCTCTCTCCTTTCTTTCAGAACTCTGGTGGCATAGTCCATAATGAGCTGTGTTGTGCACCCAAAGGTTGAGTGTCTCCTTAGGAGAAATATGAGTAGTGACCAGTCACAATTTGCAACTTTCCTGGTTCACTATGTAGCTGCTATGTGTTGGAACTGATGTGTCAGAAGTGAGTGAGTGAATTTCTGTAAAGAAGCCTTCATGGTGCAGTGTGTTGTGGGTTAGGCTGCTAACAAAAAGGAAGGCAGTTTGAATCCATCAGTCCCTCTTCAGGAGGATGAGATAGTCTGCTCTTGGTGAAATTTGCAGCCTCAGAAACCTCGGGAGCAGTTCTACTGTGTTGTACAGGATAAAAGTCAGAGCCAACTCCACCCTACAGCAGAGGCGTTGGCGTTTAAATCATGGGTGACTACTTAACGTCAAGTGCTTTTTTGTAAAGCTTCAAGTGTCTTCTTTATCAGACTCTTGAGTTAGGTATTGGTACACATGATTTCTAAGCCTTACAAGGTCTTTATCCTTTGAGTAGTTTTAATCATGATCATTTTATAAAGGAGGAGGAAAAAGATTCTTGGGAGATTATGTAAATAGTTCAAGACCACACATATTGTAAGTGATGCAGTGTCAAAACGGTGTGCTCAGGATGGAAGTCGTAGTGTCCGACTTCTAATCCCACAAAAGGAAAGAATCCTCATCCGTAGCAACAGTAGCACAAATCTGATTGTCCCTTGTCCCCTTTCCTGCTCTACACCTCCTTCTAAAATTTCCAGTGACAATTGTTCTCTTTCCAATACTCAGTACTTTTTTACTGAGTTCACTAGCTCACTGCAATGTCAATGACAAACAATACTCAGGTTTATGAAGTTTATGAGGTATGTAACAGATTATAATGGATTTAGGAACATGTGGAGTGCATTTTTCAGTCATAGTGGCCTTTTCTCTAGTGGGTTGCTCATACAGACCTCTTTCTCATCTTTGACCTTTCAGCTTCAATCTCTGACTTGCTTTGGCAAGTGTTATAAAACCCCTTGAGCTCTACTGGCTTACTGAGCAGGCATATGACACAGAGAATACTGGAAAAATGTATTATAATAATTGCAAATAATATACTTAATTGGGGCCTGTGAAGTGTGAAGTACAGTTATGATGTCACATAAAATCAATCCAAAAAGATAAAGCATTAAAAACAATTCAGACTTTAACAGCCAATCAAATACTGACATCCAAACAATTTTCCCTAGCCAATTATTCAAACAAGCAGAACGCTCACCACAGTAGATAGCTCATTGCAAAATCCAGCAAGGGGGCTGTAGAAAGAGGAGAGGTGTTGGACAGTGAGGTGTCTTTTGCCAATACATCTGATTTGCAGTTTTGAAAGTAGGATTTATGAAAACTATGATTCAGTGCAGGGAGTAACCTCTGTTTAGGTCTCTCAGAGCCATGGTTTCACCAATAAGTCTCTCAGATTCAAGACGTAATCAATCAGAATTGAAATATTCCATCTTAGTTTAGCACATTGAGTCTCTAGGCAGTGCTTTATCAAAGCCTGAAACAACATTTTCTGGTAGACACGTTAAGTCTCTAGTCTACTGTTTGCACCATTAGTAGCCATGTATATGCTCAAGAGTGTTACACTGGGCTTTCATGACAAGATGAGGTCTCTGTATGCTCATTTTCCCATCAACGCTGTGATTCAGGAGAGTGGATCTCTGGTTGAAATGCAAAACTTCTAGGTGAAAAATACATTCAGAGGGTTCAAATGAGACCAGGTGTTGTTTGTTTAGTATCAGTAGTTCAGAAAAAGGAGTTAATTCTTGAAGAAATGACCTTGAGCTTGTATGAAGTACAGCTGTTTTGATTTGGTAAGCTACAACAGTTAAAAAAGAAGGATATTAAAACATTTTTGGATAGTATCTATGTGACTGAAAAAGGAACAGATCAGCAGGCTGATAGGTAATATTTAGGAGTTTCCAACTACAGGAATGAGGCTGGACAAGTCCTAAAATGCATCTGATTCCTGCAATAGAATGATATTAATTTGAAAAAAAGTTTTTAGAATGTAAAATGGACTATCAAACTTTGGAATCTTCTCTAGAGAACCTAAAATTGTTATTTCCTATATCTATACTTCAGCCAGGAAGCAGCCATTAGAAGAGAGCAAGAAAACATTGTCTGGTTCAAAATCAGAAAAGGTGTACGTTAGAGATATATCCTATCTTCATATCTTTTCAATTTATATGCAGAACAGTTTATTCTGGAGGCTGAACATTATGAGGTGGAATGTGGCATCAGGATTGGAGGAAGACTCATCAATAACCTACATTACGCAGATGGCACAACCTTGCTTGCTGACAGTGAGGAAGGCCTGAAGTATTTGCTGCAGAAGGTCAAGGACTGCAGCCTTCAATGTGGATTGAAGCTCAACATCAAGAAAACAAAGAGTCTCACCACTGGGCCAATTGGCAGTATTATTGGTAGATGGTGAAGGGACTGAAATTGTCAACAACTTCAGCTTGCTTGGCTCCACAATCAACACTCTTGCTAAACTTCTTCAGAGTTTTCAACTATCTCACCTTCTCACTACTATTAAAAATTGCCCCGCTCCCATCGATTGCCCCTCTGATTGCTATAGAAATGGCTCTGGCTGAAGTTACTCGTGATCTCCAAGTTAACCAAATACAGTAGGTTGATCGAGTTAGGTTTTCAGTTTATCGAGTTCTCTGTCTCTTCTGTATCACTTCCTCCTGGTTGCACGATCATCCTTTTGCTCCTGTGGTTGACTGATCTCTTCCTGTCCTTGTATTTGCTGCGCTGCCTTTGCAAAATTTTGTTGGCTTGAAGTTCTGCCTTAGGCCATCTTCTGCTATGCAACCTTATAGCTGCCTGTGTGTCAATTGTTCACAAGTTGTTGCTTTGTCCCAAAGTGCCTTTGCATTGAAAAGAAGCCTTCATAATCTACTTGTTTACTTCATCATTAAAAAAAAAAAACCAAACAAACCCTCACTCCCTGCTGTTAATCAGGTTCAACCCTCCATTGAAGGGTGTAAATTATGATGGGAGGAAACAGCACATCTTTCTCTCCCTACTCCCCCAACCCCCAGCAGCTCTGGATTCAAACAGGCAGATGTCTGTTAGCAGAGCAGCTCAGTAAGAGCTAGTCAGTCACTTAAGCAACTGCCACCTCAAATCACCATCCCAGATTCAACATGGTCAAAGCAAACCCATTATCTTCTTGTAGTGTAATTCTCGCAGCATTCTTTATCTTGATGAATGACACCGTTATCCATTAAATTATACTAGCCACAAGTTGAGAATTTTTTTTTACATACTCAATCCTAAAAGTTTATCACCAACTCCTGTATATTTCACTTTCACATTTGTACTTTAAATCCATTTAATTTTTCCTATACACACTTCTATTGTTTTTGGTCAAACATTCTTTTAAGTGGTATAGCACTGGTCTGTCCATTTGCTGTATAGAGGTAATTTGAGGTAACTCGTGGTTGCTGTGACACTGATGTGTCAAATGCAATAATGGTTACCAGTGATGGACAGTGTTTGGTGGGGCTCCCCAATTAAAAAACCTTGGAAGCAGGAGTGGCATCCACTTCTGAAATAGTTTGCCTCCGGAAACTCTATGAACTTGGAGAAATGATGAAAGTTACACAAGTTTTCAGGTCTTTAATTCATAGGGTCGCTATGTGTCATCTACAATTTGACAGCATCTAACAACAACATCCGAGCCATAGTCTTTGCAATTACTTGCTATTCATCAGAGAGTTGGACATGGATAAGAATTACAGAAGAAAAACTGATGCTTTGAGTTGTGGTACTGTAGAAGAGTATTGAACATACCATAGACTGCCAAGAAAAGTAACAGATCTGTCCTTTAGAGCATGAAACCAGGCTTTTCCTTGGAGGCAAGGATTTTGAAGCTCTGTCTTACATACTTTTGACACATGGACAGGAGGGACCAGTCTTTGAAGAAGGACATTATGCTAGGAAAGGGGGAGGGACAGCATAGGAGAGGAATAGCCTGGATGAGATGGATTGGCATGGTAACTGGAATAATGAGGACAGATGTGTCATAGACAGTGAGATTGGCTCGGGGTAGAGCAGAGTTCAGAGCTATTGTACATAGGGTCACTATGAGCTGCAAGTGACTCGATGGCTCATAATAACAACAGCAACATTCAATTGTTTTCTTGAATAATGTTAGTGAAATGGGACTGATTACCTTCCACTTTGCCTTCCAGCTCTGTGGAGCATTGCCAACAAATTTATTTGCTTTTCTTTTAAAAATGTAGACATGCACTTTGCAGGCTGTTATTAATTTCTACTGAGTTGATTCCAATTCATGGTAAACCCAGGTGTGCACAGGAAAGTTTCTTTGCAGAATTTTCAAAGTTTTCAGAAGTTAGCATCCAGACATGTTTTTCAAAGTGCCTCTGGGTAGTTTTAATCCATGTTCTTGTAGTAAAGCACTTAATGATTTGTGTTTCCCAGGGACCTGTGGTTTATATAAGATTCTGCAAAACACTAGTTATTAAAAAGCATTTGAAAACAGGCTGCTTTAATTTTTGTTTTAGTATTTTAAAGAATTATCAGTTCATAATAACAAGTTATATAATTCATGATCAGAAAACTCAAACTACATGGAAAATCCTCTGTAGCCTTTTGGGATAAAATGAAAATCACTTATTTTTTTCTGTTAAGAAGACATCAAACATTTTGACAATTTTTAATCTTAATTTTTTAATTACAAATTTTAGGACAATTTCAAATATAAATAAGTGAAAGAAGAACATGATTCGCAAGTGTTCACATGATGTTTAGTCCTTAAACTTACAAGGAAACTATGTTTCTGGAGCTGTATAGGGTGGTATAATCTGCTGAAAGTTGTGTTGCTAACCCAACGACCTAAACTTTTGAGCAGTTTGAATCAACTGGGCTTTCCAAAGGAGGTAGATAGGCCTCCTCCTGTGTGTCATTTACAGCTTCAAAACCTGCTGGAAGATCAGCTATGAATGAGTCCATTCTGACTTGTCAGCAATGAATTTTTGTTATTATTGAGTTTATGTAAATATAACATGATTGTAACAACATCAACAGAAAACTGCCAGAAGTACAATCTGGGTTTAGAAGAGGTTGTGGCACTAGAGACATTATCATCTATATTAGATGGATCTTGGCAGAAAGCAAATTATACCAGAAAAATGTTTGTGTTTCATTGAATATGCAAAGGCATTTGACTGTGTGGATCACAAAAAAATTGTGGCTAAACTTGAGGAGAATGAGAATGTCAGAACACTTGATTGTACTCAAGCAAAACCTATACTCAGATCAGGAAGCAGTCCTCAGAACAGAGCAAGGAAGCACTGCACGGTTCAAAATCAAGGAAAGAGTGTCAGGGATGCAGCCTGTCTCCATACCTTTTCAACCTATATGCAGAACAGATAATTTGGGAGGCTGGGCTTTATGAGGAGGAATGTGGCATCAGGATTGGAGGAACACTAATCAATAATCTACGTTATGCAGGTGACACAACCTTGCTTGTTGAAAGTGAGGAGGACCTGAAGTGCTTACTGCAGAACATCTAGGACTGTAGTCTTCAATACGGATTGAAGTTCAACAGCAAGAAAACAAAGATTGTCACCACTGGGTCAATTGGAAGCACAATGATACATGGAAAAGAGATTGAGGTTGTTAACAATTATAGCTTGCTTGGCTCCACAATCAACACTCTTGGAACCAGCAGTCAGGAAATCAAAAGACAAATTACATTGGGAGAATCTGTTGTCAGGGGCCTATCCAGAGTACTGAGAAGCAATGATGTCAGTCTAGAGACTAAAGTACGCCTGATACAGGCCATGGTCTTCACAATTACTTGCTGTGCATCAGAGAGATGGATGATGACTAAGGCTGATATAAGAAAAATTGATGCCTTTGAGTCGTGGTGCTGGAGAAGAGTCTTGAACCTACCCTAGACTGCCCAGAAAATAAATAAATCTGTCTTGGAGAGGGTCAAGTCAAGTCTCTCCATGGAGGCTAGGATTTTGAAGCTCCATCTCACATACTTTGGGTACAGGGCCAAGAGAGACTAGTCCTTGGTGAAGGTCATTGTGCTTGGAGGTGTGTTGGGATAGCGCAGGAGAGGAAGACCTCAGATGAGATGTATTGATACAGTAACTGGAGTAATGGGGGTGGGGGTGTTGGATTCATGAGACTGGCTCAGAGTAGGGCAGGCTTCAGAACTGTTGTATATAGGGTTGCTGTGAGTGACAGATGACTTGAGGCATATATATATTTTCTTTTTTTCTGGAGACATTATTGTTTCTCTATCATGTATATCTCCAGCTTCCTTTTTTCTTATTATCACATTCTTCAATATATTCTCAACTAATAATCATCTAGATACCTACGTTTTACTCTACATTGTTGTTGTTATGTGTCATTGAGTCACCTGCAACCCATAGTGACCCTATGTTCAGTAGCTATGAACTCTGCCCTGTCCTGAGCCAGTCTCACTAATTCTGACAAACCAACCCCCATGGCCCCAGTCACTGTATCAGTCCATCTCATCCGGGGTCTTCCTTTCCTGCACTATCCCTCCACACTTCCTAGCACTCCTAGTCACTCCTGGCCACGTGCCCAAAGTATGTGAAATGGAGCTTTAAAATCCTAGCTTCCAAGGAGAAACTTGCTTCCACCTCTCCAAGACAGACCTATTTGTTTTCTTGGCTGTCCATGGTATGTTCAAGATTCTTCTCTAGCACTACAATTCAAAGGCATCGACTTTTCCATCCTTAGTCATTGTCCAGCTCTTGGATGCATAGCATGTAACTGTGAATACCATGGTCTGGACCAGGCACACTTCAGTTTCTAGAATGGCATCATTGCTTATCAGTACTCTGGAGAAGTCCCTGATAGCATATTTTTCCCAGTTCAATTCGTCTTTTGATTCCCTTCCTGCTGATGCCAACAGTGTTGATTGTGGAGCTGAGTAAGTTTTAATCATTAACAACCTCAATCTCTTCTCCATCTGTAATGGTGCTGCCAATTGTCCCAGTGGTGAGAATTTTTGTCTTTTTGATGCTGAGTTTTAATCCATATTGAAGACTATAGTCCTTGACCTTCTGCAGCAAATGTTTTAGGTCCTCCTCACAGCATGTAAAACTGTATCATCTGTATATCGTAGGTTGTTGATTAGTCTTCCTCCAATCCTGATGCCACATTCCTCCTCATAAAGTCCTGCTTCCCAAATGATCTGTTCTCCATATAGACTGAAAAAGTACGGAGACAGGATGCATCCCTAACACATTACTGACTTTGAACCATGCAGTGTTTCCCTGCTCTCTTCTGAGGACTGCTTCATGGTCCAAGTATTGGTTTCACATGAGCAATTAAGTATTCTGGGATCTGTATTCTTCTTAAGGTTAGCCACAATTTGTTGTGATCTGTACAGTTAAATGCCTTTGCATAGTCAATAAGACATAGATAGATTTTCTTCTGGTACTCTTTGCTTTCTACCAAAATCCATTTGACATTGGCAATAATGTTTTTCATGCCATGTCCTCTTCTAAACCCAACTTGTATTTCTGGTAGTTCCTTGTCAATGTACTGTTCAAGTCATTTCTAGATGATCTTCAGTAGGATTTTGCTAATGTGCAATATTAGTGGTACATTATTCGATATTTTCCAACCTCTATTGGGTTATTTTTTTAAAATATGAGAATAAATATAGATCTCTTCTAATCAGTTTGTCAGGTAGTTGTCCTCCAGATTTTTTGGCACAACTGGTCAGTACATCCAGGGCGGCATCTATCATGTTGAAACATGTCAATATATATTTAACACACATATATATTCATACACACACACATATGTATATATGTATAATATTTAATTTTATGTACATTAAAATGTGCCATCCCTTCTACAATTGAATTTTTAATTCTGTTCTACCTAATTACTGCTCTTTCATCCATTTTCCAGCTTACAACACTTGTTCACAGTGCTGTTATTCTATTATATTTTTTCCTTCTCAGATTTATACTTTAAGGGAAGAAAAAATATTGCAACTTGAATAAGACTTCAAGTTGGAATAAAGTTCAGTGAATTGTTGAAGTAGCTATGCTTTACCTAGACTTGAAAAAGTATTTTCTAGCTCATAACTTTAATTTTGTCACTTAACAGGAACTCTTTCCCAAACTGCTAAATATTCTTGTTTGCCACACATTTTAAAGCTTACATAATGTTTCAATGTATGTGAGGTCAATAGTACAATTTCTGATGGCTGGTTTAATTGATAAAGATATTGTGTTTCTAAAGAATTTTATATTCTTTATTTTCACTACATGAAACAAAGAAGACTGGCTCTTCTTCTTTCATTCCACATAAGCCAGGTTTATTCTATCACTGATAAGACCATTAAAGCGAGGAAAATAGCAAGGAGACAAACACATCGGTTTTCTTGGCCCCTTCCTTTAGAGTGGCATATCCTACTGCCTTTGTGCTGTTACATGTATCACAATCCTGTTACCCAGTTGCCCTCACTGTCTCAAGGTGAAAACTGGCAAGGTTTAGGAGGCAATGAAGGACCAAAGGAAAACACGAACACAAAGGACGTATACCAAGCTAACAAAAGGACCTCTCATAACAAGTAGAGCTTTTCTCATCCAGGTGAGAAGAAATAATAAAAGCTCCTTATCAGTAAACTTAATCTGGAGAGGTGAAGAATGAATGCAGTCTTTGAAACAGCTAATAAGGCAGGAAAGACTTGGTGGGAACATTTTAGACATAGCTTACATTCTACTTTTAACCTTTAAGGACACAGTCACTGCCCTCCTGTCAGTTACTGCCAGCTCTTCAATGACAAGCTTGATTGGCTATTAAGTACAAGAATCTACCAGATGCATGGCAATGGAGGGAAAAGACAGAATTTAGCACTGGCAAGCAGCTTCTAGCAGCAGAAATTTAGGGCGAGAATGACAAGAACACATTGCAGAATAAAGAAAATCTGAGAATTGCTTTTGTAAAACTAAAAAGTATGTCCAATCTTGTAATGACTTTGTGTAGCGATGTTTCTCTTTATCTCTCTTGTTTAAAGTAACTTTTCAAAAGGTCCTCCCTCATGAAAGCTAAAAGAACATTTGATTTCTTTTACCTCCCTCTATTTTTCTACCTTGTTTTCAGGTAAACTTCCCAATGGATTTCCACCTGAACCTGATCCTCAGTCCAGAAACACAAAGCCCAGATTATTTATCTTCACAATATTTATCCTGCATTCCAAAAAACTAAGGCTGCAAATCCCACAGTGAAGCAAGCATAAACACAATCTAGGCGAGATTAGACCACACTATTTAGTTAATCTCAGTTTACAAAAGCCTTTATTTCTTTGTCTGTAAGGCTGCCACAGAAGTTTGGTAAGTGCAACTTGCAAACAAAATGTGAGGACATTTGGAAATACAGGGAAAGAGAGGGTAAAAAGAATTCCTACTTTCATACACTCTCTGAAAAAGCCTAGGATATTTTCTAGATTGAAGGGTTTCTGTACTAAGGGCTCAAATCACTATCGTGGCAGTGTTTTCTTGCAAAATGTAATCAACACAACTACTAAGACTCCTGATGTATAGTTAAAACTACCAAGAAAGAAAAAAAATGAAATAAACTACCAAGGAAGAAGCCTTTTGCTAAATTTCACCCTTCTAACTGCTGCGCCCCCACCATGTTTAAAAGATTAATATTTTTGATCCAATGACAAGAATACGAATGAGAATTTCACTAAAATGTTTTGGCTTCTAGGTAAAGGAATAAAAGACAGTTTTAAATATTATGCTCACATAAATGAACATCTATAAATTATTGGTGCACAGCCTGGAATAACAATGACTTAAGAAAGGAAAACTCCTACAACAGGCCAGAGGATATTATGGAGATTTTTACTTACTGTGGTCAGACACAAAGCCAGCCATGAATTTGAACACTTCTAACATGCTTTAACACATCTAATTAAGCTTTTGTAATTATCTAATGCCATGAATGACTGCTTTATGGTAAAACTCTCAATTAGACATATTCACATAGATGCAGCCATTCCATTTCAATGAAAAGACTGTTTTGTTTTGTTTTTTTCTTGCAATCCTCAGGCCTGCAGACAAATCTTCGAATGTCCCAATAGATCTTGTTTTCTTTGGATAAATATCAGATACACATCCCTCTGTGCACATGTCCTGCTCTTCCAAGCTGGAAGAACTTGAGGATGCTGGCAGTATACAAACGTGTTAGACTCATCCAGTGCTGTTGTAGGCAGTTTCTAAAACTAGTGTTATAAATTAAAGAACATAATTTGTTACAGAAAAAAATTATTTCAATGAAAACAGTCACTGCAAAGTGTGTTATGGGAAGCTAATTGCCTATGGAGTAAAGAGGGCTTCAAGTTGCCAAAGAGTGGCAGTGGTGGCGGCAATGACGGTAATTGACTAGGATAAGTATAAATCAGAATATGCTCTGGTCTTAGTCTTCACTTTGTTATCATTGTAGAGCAATGCCGTCTTAAATTATAAAGCTTGAGGTAAAAATAAAACAAGTATGTTTTAATATTTCAGTTTATTAGTTGATTCCTAGGCTTTGAGTGCTAAAAACATTACTTTCTAGTGTTTAAGTCACCAGGCCTTTTATGAGTATTCTTAGGTAGTACTGAGTTGGTTTCAACTCCCAGCATATTACGTCTAATGAAGCAATGCTGATTCTGCACAATCCTCACAGTCACTCTTATGTTTGAGACATTCTGGCTATACCTCTAAAACATATTTGTTTGTTCTTCCGGTAGCCCGTGATATAGTCAATATTGTATTCCTACATTACACTTATATGATTCTGGGGATGAAAAGGTGAGGAAGAATGGGGATGGTTTCATAATTGAAAAGTCATTTCTAGATCCATCCTGAAATACAACATGGTGAGTGACAGGATAATATCCATAACGCATACAAGGAAGTCCAGTGAATACCACTATAATTCAAGTATATGCACCAACAGCTAGAGCAAAAGAGGAGGAAATAGAAGATTTCTACCAATTTTTGCAGTCAGAAGTTGATCAAACCTGCAAACAAGATGCATTGATAATAATGGGAGACTGGAACACAAAAGTTGGGAATAGGGAAGAAGGATCAGTAGCTGGAAAATACCGGCTCGGTGAGAGAAATGAGGCTGGAGATAGAATGATAGAGTTCTGTACATTCAATGATTTATTCATAGCAAATACCTTTTATAAGAAACATAAATGCAGGCTATACACATGGATCTCACCTGATGGCATGCATAGGAATCAAATAGATTACATTTGTGGAAAGACTCTGTGGAGAAGCTCAATATCAGCAGTGAAAACCAGGACGAGTGATGACTGTGGCATAGACCACCAACTACTCATATGCAAGTTCAAGCTGAAGTTGAGGAAAATTAAATCAAGTTCACCTGAACCAAAATTTGATCTTAAGTCTATCCCACTCGAATTTCAAAACCATCTCAGGAACAGGTTTGAGGCCTTGAGCACCAATGAGCGTAGACCAAATGAGCTCTGGGAGGATATCAAGAAAATCACAAGGAAGAATGCAAAAGATCATTACGAAGGCTGAAAAAGAAGAAAAGACCAAGATGGATGTCAGATGAGACTTTGAATATTGCACTAGAGCGCCGAGAAGCCAAAGCTAAAAGAAGAAACCAAGAAATCAATGAGCTAAACAGAAAATTTCAAAAGGCAGCAAGGGACAACAAAGCAAGATACTATAATGAAATGGGCAGAGAGCTGGAGTCAGAAAACCAAAAGGGCTGAACTCGCTCAGCGTTTCTTCAGCTGAAGGAGCTGAAAAAACAAATTCAAGCCACAGATGGCAATACTTAAGGATACTTTGGGTAGAATGTTAAATGATCCAGGAAGTATCAAGAGAAGATGGAAGGAATACAGAGTCACTGTATCAGAAGGAATTGGCTGACGGCTGACACAGAAGAATT
>NW_006399752.1:2137544-2148492 GCF_000299155.1 Elephantulus edwardii | reverse complement strand
AGTCAACACTCTTGGTAACAGCAGCCAGGAAATCAAGAGATGAATTGCATTGGGAAAGTCAGCTGTGAGGGACCTCTCAAGAGTACTGAAGAGCAACGATGTCAGGCTGGAGACCAAGGTGCACCTGATCCAGGCTATAGTCTTTGCAATTACGTGCTATGCATCAGAGAGTTGGACGGTGAATAGGGTTGATAGAAAGAGAACTGATCCCTTTGAGCTGTGGTGCTAGAGAAGAGTGTTGAATATACCATGGACTGCTGAGAGAACAAACCGGTTTGTCCTGGAGAGGGTGAAGCTGTAAGGCTCCTTGGAGTCAAGGATTCTGAAGCTTCATCTGACATTCTTTGGGTATGTTGCAAGAAGGGACTGGTCCTTGGAAAGGGACATCATGTTTGGCAGAGTGGAGGGGCGGCGAAGGAAAGGAGGGCTGCTCCTTGGAGGCAAGGCTTCTGAAGCTTCACTTTATATACTTAGGGCATATTGCAAGGAGTCCTTGGACATCACGTTTGGTAGGGTAGAGGACAGCACAAGAGATGAAAACCCTTGATGAGATGGATGGATTCAGTGACTGGGATTATGGGGGGTAGTTGTGTTAGAGAAAATAAGGTTGGCACAAGACAGAGCAGGGTTCAGAGCTGTTGTACATAGATTTGCATTGACTCTCAAGCAACTTGACAGCACATAACAACAACAACATATTCATTTTAGACAATTCTTTCCCTCATGTGTTCCAATGAAATGTTCATTATCCAACACATTTTTTTTTAGTTTTTCCTCCAACTCCCCGTGTGAATCTTGCTTTATAACAGTGGCGTTATACAAAGTTTTTCCTTTTTATGACTCAGCATAATGTCCTGCAGGGTCACCCATGTTGTAATATTTTATGAGTCCATTGTTTTCCAGTGCTGCATAGTATCCCATCATGTGACTATATATTGTAGTTGTTTTATCCATTATTTTTGTTGTGGTTGTTGATAGGTACTTCAGTTGCTTCCATCTCTGTGATATTGTGAATAAGACATCAAAATAAAAATGGCTGTGAACATATCTGTTCGAGTAGTGGCTCTAGTTTCTTTAGAGCACATTCCCAGTAGTGGAATGGTTGGGTCAAATGGTATTTCTATTTCTGACTGAGAAAGTTCCAGGTCACCCTTCATATTGCTTGCACCATTTTACATTTCTACCAGCAATGAATAAAGGTTCCATTCTCTCCACAACCTTGCCAGCATTTGTTGTTTGCTACTCTGTTGAATTTTGCTATTGTTGCTGGTGTGATATGATGTTGTTGTTGTCACGTGCCATCGAGTCGTTTGCAACTCATAGTGACCCTATGTACAACAGTCCTAAACCCTGTTCTATCCTGTGCCAATAGCATTGTCTCTGACACACGCATCCTGATTACCCCAGTCACTGAATCAATCCACCTCATAGAGGGTCTTCCCCTCCTGCGCTGTCCCTCCACCCTACCAAGCATGATGTCCCTCTCCAAGGATCTGTCTCTCCTTACAACATGTTAAAAGTATGTCAGACGAAGCCCAAGAACCCTTGCCTCCAAGAAGTAGCCTGGTTTAACCCTCTCCTGGATGAATCTGTTTGTTTTCTTGGCAGTCCATGGTACATTCAATACTCTTCTCCAGCACCACAGCTCAAAGGCATCAATTCTCCTATCCTCCCTAGTCATTGTCCAACTCTCTGATGCATAACAAGTGATTGCAAAGACTATGGCCTGTATCAGGTGCACCTTAGTCTCCAGAGAGACCCTGTTGCTCTTGAGTACTTTAGAGAGGTCCCTAACAGCAGACTTTCCCATCGCTATACGCTTTTTGATTTCCTGACTGCTGGTGCCAAGAGTGTCGACTGTGGAGCCGAGCAAACTGAAGCTGTGAACACTCTCAATCCCTTTGCCATCCATCCTGATGCTACTAAATGTCCAGTGGTGAGAATCTTTGTCTTCTTGACATTGAACCTCTGTCCATACTGAAGGCTGTAGAATTATTTTTATTTGCTTCTCTCTGATAGCTATGTGTTTCTTTATGTGTTTGCTTGCCATCTGAATATCACATTTGACGAAGTGTCTATATTTTGTGTACATTTTGTGATTGGGTTGTTTACTTTTTTCTCTATGAGATGCTGGGGGATTTTATAAATTTTAGATATGAATTCCTTATCAGATATATCATTGCCAAATATTTTTTCCAGTCTCCGGGTTTCCTTTTTTACCCTGTTGGAGAATTTTTTTGATGTGCATAGAGATCTGATACTCATAAGGTCCTATATATCTATTTTATTCTCTCCTGCTTGTAGGCTCTTCATTATGCTTGAAAGATAGTTTGTGCTGTGGGTTAGAGATTCTAAAATTCTTCCTAGTTTTTCTCTTCTAACGTCTGTAGGTTTTGGCTTTACTCTTAGGTCCTTAGTCCACCTTGAGTTGGTTTTTGTGTATGGAGTGAGGTGTGTGTCTTGCTTGATGTTTCCACAGATGACGTTTTTAATTTTGCCAGCACCATTTGTTTTTCTAATATTTAACCACAACATTCCCCTGCTCTGTTTGAATGACTGCCTTTATGTCTATATATAGGTTCCTCTCGAGCACAATCAGTCAATTCTTTTTGATACGATGACTATATATTCCTTCCATCTTCTTTTGATGCTTCCTAGGTTATTCAAAATTTTACCCATAGCATTTCTATTGCCCTATTTCTAAGCCTTAAGTCTTGCAACTTGAGGTTTCAATATATTTTTCAGTTCTTTCAGCATAAGAAATGCCAAGTGGATGCTTCCTTTTTTATTCTCCAGTTGCAGCTCTCTGCACATTCTAATACTTTGCTTTGTTTTTAAGAATGCATTCTGAAAGTTTTTGCTTAGCTTTTTTACTTGTTGTTATATGCTGTCAATTTGCCTATGACTCACAGTGACTCTATCTATGTACAACAGGCCTAAACCCTGCTCTATCCTGTGTCAATCTCACTGCCTCTGACACACGTACCCCTATTACCCCAGTCACTGTATCAAACCATGTCATAGAGGTCTTCCTCTCCTGAGCTGTCCCGCAGCCTCCTAAGCATAGTATCCCTCTCTAAGGATGGTCCCTCCTTGCAACATATCCAAAGTATGTCAGGTGAAGCCTCAGAATCCTGGCCTCCAAGTAGCAGCTTGGTTTTACCCTCTCCATGATGTAACTGTTTGTTCTCTTAGCAGTTCATGGTATATTCAATACTCTTCTCCAACACCACAGTTCAAAGGAATCAATTCTCCTTCTATCAAGTCTTGTAATTGTCCAGATTTCTAATGCATAGCAAGAGATTGCAAAGACCATGGCCTGTATCAGGCACACCTTAGTCTCCAGACTGACATCATTGCTCTTCAGTACTTTGGAGAGGTCTCTGATAGTAGACTTCCCCATCACAATACATCTTTTAATTTCCTGGCTGCTGGTGCCAAAAGGGTTGATTGTGGAGCCAAGAATACTAATGCTGTTAACAATCTCAATCTCTTCACCATCTTTCATGATGCTGACAATTGGCCCAGTGGTAAGAATCCTTGTTTTTTTGCTATTGAGCTTCAATCCATGTTGAAGGCTGCAATCCTTGATTTTCTGCGACAAGCACTTCAGATCCCCCTCAGTTTCAGTAAGCAGTGTTATGTCTTCGGCATAATACAGATTGTTGATGAATCTTCCTCCAATTCTGATGTCCTATTTCTCCTCATAGAGTATAGCCTCCTGGATAATATGTTCTGCATATAGATTGAAAAGTTATAGAGATGGAACACTTCTGGTAGTTCTCTGTTTATGTGCTGTTCCAGTAGATTTTGGATAATCTTCAGCAGAATCTTGCTTATAAGTAATATCAATGATACTGTTCGATAATTTCAACACTCTGTCAGATGACCTTTCTTTGGAAGGGGAACAGCTTGAACTTCCTCCATCATCCAGGTTCTTGTTCATATGTTGTTTCATGAAATTCTTCTGTGTCTGCCAATGCCTTTTTGGTACAATGACTCTGTATACTCTTTCCATATTCTTTTAATACTTCCTGGATCATTTACTATTCTGCAAAAAACATCTGTTCCTTAAGCTTAAATGCTGAGCGAGTTCAGCCCCTTTGATTTTCTGACTCCAGCTATCTCCACATTTCATTACTTTACTTTGTCTTCCTGCACTGCCTTTTGAAATATTTTGTTCAGCTCCTTAATATCTTTATTTCATCCCTCTGTTTTGGCTTCTTGGCATACCATCAGGTGAAATCCATGTGTATAACATTTGTTTATATTTCTTATAAAATGTATTTGCAATTAATAAGTCATTGATTGTGCAAAATTCTACCATTACCATCCATTTATTTTATTTATCAATGCTCTAGGGTAATTTTCAGAGTCTCCTCTGAAATCCATTTTGTTTTTTTCTTTCTTCTCTATCTTTGTAGTGACCCTTTACTCTCTTCATGGATGATAAACTTCATGTCATATCCATATCCATATCCATATCCATATCCATATCCATATCCATATCCATATCCATATCCATATCCATATTCAACTAGTCTTTGACCAGTGATGTTCATTACTTTAAATCTACTCTTAAGATGATTCTTAACTTCAGGTTGAATAGACTTAAGACCATATTTTAGTTCTCAAAGACTTGTTTTAATTTTCTTCAGCCTCAATTTAATCTTGTACATGAGTGATTGGTGGCCTGTTCCAATATGGCTTTGACTGCTGATATTGAACTTCTCCAGTGATTCTTACCACAGATATAGTCAATCTGATTCCTGTGCAGTCCATCAGGTGAGGCCAATGTGTAAAGTTCCTCTTTCTCTGTGTATTTTTTTTAATAAAAGGTATTTGTGTGAATACAACATTGAACATAAAAAAATCAATCACTGTATTTCGAGCATCATTTCTGTCACCAAGTCAGTACTTTCTAACTGATATTCTTTCTTCATGATTTCCAAGTTTTGCACCAATTATAATTAATGAATCTCGACTTCATGTTTGGCCAATTTGGACTGCAAAATTTTATAAAAATCTTCAATTTCTTCTTCTTTGGCTTTAACTATTGGTGTGTATATTTGAATAATAGCCATATTAACAGGTCTTCTTTGTATGCATAGGGAATATTTCAGGCAGTACCATATTGTCAAGAGTCAGTGGGGAGAGGAGCAAATGGGGGGGAGGGGTTTGTGCGGGGAGAAGGGTGCAACAATGAATGAATGGAATCCAAAAATCTCTGTAGATGTTCACTGAAATGAAAAATAAACAACCTAAATTTTAAAAAAAATAATTTCCTTATAATTAGACATTCTATTTCCAGTTTTCCACAATTATTAATGATGATATAATAAACTTCATTCAATGTAAAAAAAAAAAGAATCAATGGTAATGAAGGAAGAGATTCCAGCTGCCCTGAGGGCATGGGGACAAAGATAAGGCCCCAGGAATTGATGGGATACCAATTGACTTGTTTCAATTAATAATTGTAGCTCTGGATGTTCACATCAGTCTGTACCAAGAAATCTGGGGACAGTTGCCTGGCCAACTGACTGGAAGAGATCCATATCTGTTCCTATTCTATTCTCTATAAAGAGGATCCAACAGAATGTAGAAATTATTGGACAATATCATTACTATCACATTGCTGTTGTTGTTTTTGATTGCCTTCAAGTCGTCCATGACTCATAGCAACTCTATGAACAAAAGACCTGAAGCCTTTCTATAACTATTGACATTTATCACAGTTCATAGTTTCCAGAGGCATGTTGTTTAGAAAGTGGATGCCACTCCTGCTTTCAATTAATATCACATATTGGCAAAATATTGCCAAAGATAATTCAAAAATAGCTAGAACAGTACACAGATAGAGAATTGCCAGAAGTTTAAGCTGGATTTAAAAGAGGTCATGGAACCAGGGGATGTCACTCTAATGTCAGATAAAGCCTAGCTGAAATCAAAGAATGCTAGAAGAATGTTTATATGTGCTTTATTGAATATATATATTCAACACACACACACACACACACACACACACACACACACACACACATACATACATACTTTGGACATGTTGTAAGGAGGGACCAGTACTTGGAGAGGGACATCATGCTTGGTAGGGTAGAGGGACAGCGCAGGAGAGGAAGGCCCTCTATGAGGTGGATTGATTTAATGACTGGCGTAATCAGGATGGGTGTATCAGAGACTGTGCGATAGGCAAAGGGCAGAGCAGAGTTTAGGGCTGTTGTACATAGGGTCACTATGAGTTGCAAGTGACTCAACGGCACATAACAACCACAACAAACAAGTATATAAATATAGAGATAAAGATAAATAATATACATAAACATATACATATACACATAAATATATATTTTTGAATGTGTGGATCATAACAAACTATCATTAGCATTGTGTAAAAGGTGCAGATGCAATGTGGGGGTGGCCAAGTCTGACTTCTTCCTGCTTCCTAAAGGGGAATGGTCCCTATAAAAATACACATAGCAACAAACAGATAGCTGCTTATTCAGACATGGCACCTTCCATGCTCTTGCACCTATTTCTACCAATTACTGGGTTTGAGTTCGTCAGTAACTCATAGACTTTACTCACTGCTGGGGGATTTATTAGGGAAATAGATCAGAGAATGGAGAAAGCAATTTATATCGTAAAATCCAAGTACAAGTTTAGTCCAGTAATCCCGAATGAGATTAACAAGGCATAATTCCTCAATCGATGACAGTCTGAATTCAGTTCAGCAGTACAAATACAAGAAGTCTCTTGTTTCCTTAATTTAACTTTATCTCAGAGCACTTATAAGTCAGCTTTCCCTTAAGTCATTCAGCAAGCAAAAACTTTAAGTGTAGCATAAACACAGGGTTTCTATGGTTAAATTTTGCTGCAGTCTTTTCACAGCAGTGCCACAGTCTCTTCACAGTGGTGATCCAGTCCCCACCCTCTCCCCACTACTGCCACCAGGATCTCCCTCTATAGTGAGGAAAGCAGTCTCTAATATCAGTCCCACAGCTGTTGATGATTTGCAAGACCATTTGTCTGCAGTTAAGGTAGCTGTACACCAGCTTAATCATATCCTTCTCTCTTCATGTTTTAAATCTTTTTTACTAACATTATACTATTTCTTATTTTTTTGCCTCTCACATGAAACTCAATTTAGAATACTTTGATGCCTTTGAGTTGTGGTGCTGGGGAAGAGTGTTAAAAATACCACAGACGACCAAGAGAACAAACAAGTCTGTCCCGAAGAGAGTGAAATCATGTTGCTCCTTGGAAGCAAGAATTTTGAAATCTATGTCGCATACTTTGGGCATGTTGCCAGGAGGTTCTTGCCCTTGGTGAAGAATAGCAGGCTTGAAAACGTGGAGGGATAGCACAGGTGCAGAAGACCCTGGATGAATTGTATTGACACAGTAACTGGATAATAATGGTGTTAGCTGTATCAGAGACAGTGTGATTGGCTCAGGATGGGGGAAGGATCAGAGTTATTGTCTGTAGCGTCATCATGAGTTGCAGGTGAATCAATGGCACACAACAAGAATAACCTTCAATTAGATGGGTGTACCTGTGTAAGGCTCACAGCCAGTTCAGTTCATACACAGGCCCTTATCTTACCATATTCACTCACTCAGTCACTGCCATTGAACCAGAACTGACTTGGACTGTTTAGCAGGTTTTCAAGGGCTATAAATTACATGAGGGAGCTCTGGTGGCCTAGTGGCAAGAAGCTGCACTGCAATCCCAAAGACAAGCAGTTCTAGGCCACAATCTATTCCCATGCAATTAACTGCCTCAGAAAACCCTGAAAGGTCATCGAAGAGTCCGTTCCAACTCAACAGTACACAGCAACAATAACATAAATTACATGACAATACCCATCTTTCTCCCGTGGATCCCCTGGTAGGTTCAAACTACCAAAGATTTCCCACCTTGGTTTTGCAAAGTCCCCTAAGGACTGTGCTGTCAGAACTACTCCTTTACTATATTCAATTGTAATTAATCTGAATGCTCTGACCTCCTTTCTCCTGTTCCATTTTATTCCATTGGGTGTAGCCAATGGTTAAGCATCACAGAGTTGGCAGTTTCAACTCATCCAGAGGCACAGTACAAACAGACCTGACAATCCGATTCTGAAAGGTCACAGCCCTGAACACTCTATGCATAGCTCTTCTTCACACACGTGAGTTATTATGATTCAGAATGCACTTGACAGAAACTAATAACAAGTAATAGTCTTACTGTTGTTATGTGCTGTCAAGTCACTTGCAACTAAAAGCGACCCTATGTACAACAGCCCTGTAACCTGCTTTACTTGTTTTTATATTCTTTTAAAATTCTCCTTACCATCCAATATTGGACATATGAATAAATTAATAATCTTTGCTAATTTTCCAACCACTGAAATGAAATAGCTCCAACACTTCTATAGCTCTTGTCATGTAATAATGTGTCCGGCATATATAGTAGGTCCCCAGTTATGGTCTAATAATGAGTAAAAAAATCAAATACTGAGGTAATAAAGCCAATTTTAAGATATTGCTATTTATGTAAATATATTTCTTTTATTCTCTAGGTTTCCCAGACCCCCATTTCTTGGTCAATTCCAACCCTGTGGGGTTCAACCAGAAGAAGAGTATTGAACATAACAATGACTGCTGAGAGAACAAACAGGTCTATCCTGGCACGGGTGAAACCAAGCTGCTCCTTAGAGGCAAGCATTGTGAAGCTCCTGCTGACATACTTTAGGCATATTGCCAGGAAGGATCAGTCTCGGAGAAGGACACCATGCTTGGAAGGATGAAGTGACAGTGCAAGAGAGGAAGATCCTGGAGGAGATGGATTGACACAGTAACTGGAGCAATGGGGTAGGTGTGTGCTAAATAGTGAAATTGGCTCAGAATAGGACATGATTCAGAGCCATTATACATAGCATCGCTGTGAGTCACAGTGACTGTACTGCACGTACAACAAAAACAGCAGGGCTGAACCAAACCTGGAGTTCAGTGCTGCATTCTCTCCTGGGAGTGACTACTTGCTCACATCCATGAGCAGCTGACATTTTGGTTAGCAACCAAGTGCCTTAACCACAGCACCACCAGGGCTTGTTATTCCTAGACACCATCAAGGAAGTTATAATTAATAAGTAATAGAGTGAAACACTGTCTGGTCATGTGCCATCCTAACAACTGTTGCCATGTTTAAATCCTTTGTTGCAGCCTCTATTGTATCCACGTCCTAAGACAGGCTAACCCACAAAGTGGTTTCAGGATTCAAAGAGCTATAGTCAATTTCATTCATTTTTATAAGGCTTGTATGACCTGTATTTTAAATCATCTCATCTGACATCCTATCTGCACTTAATTTTGCTTTTCTCTTGTAACTAAGGCAGCAAACATTTCAACTTTTAGGAAATACAGAGTTCTACGGAAACCAAAAACAACAGAAAAGGAGACATTGTACATAAACTATCACTAGGCTGCTGAATTTCAGCCCATTGCCTGATTTTCTTCAGTTTTGTGTTGATTCCTTAAATTCAAAGAAAACAAACAAGGGTTTTAAATGTTAAAGAAAAAAATGGTTTTTGAAATATGCTACATCTGTTAATCTAAAACATATACTTACAAACATACACAACCTTGTAGGGTGTAGAATATGTTTAGTGAACCAATGAGACTTTTATAGAAACTTCTTGCCTGAATTTAGCATGTTTGTTGTAACTTTAAGTCACTCAAAAACAGTGATGACATTAAATTTTGACAGAATTAGAATGATATTCACTGTATATGTTGTTGTAGTGTGCCACCAAGTTGGAACCAACTCATAGGTGATTCTGCAGCAGATTTTCCAAGGAAGTAAATCTCATGGGAGGAGAATGCTCATCTATAGAAGAAGTATAAAGCAAGTTTGGAGGAATAAAGCTAACTGTGTTGTTGTGTGCCATCAAGTCAGAACTTACTAGGAAGTAATAAATTAATCTCAATAGTTTCAGAAAAGATAGTGCTGCTATTCATAAAAATTATTCTGATGCATTAAACAGCATGTTTGATGACTGATGGTGTCTAACCATTTAATCTAAGTAGAACATACCAGCATCAATACAAGATCAAGACCTCTATATAAACCTGGCATCTGTGAACTCCCAAGGTAATTTTACACTAGCTATACAAAATATGTAACTAGTAAGCTACAAGATCCATATTCCTCTACTGTTCTTAAGGTTTTCAGACCCCTGTTATTTAAGAAGTGGATGGCCAATCCTGCTTCCTAGTCTGTCTTAATATGGGGGCTCCACTAAAAGCTGTCTACCATGGGTAACCCTTGCCAAACCGCTCACTTACTTCAGGCTTGTGGCTAGGAGGGGTTATAGCTTGGAGAGAGACATGTTATTCAGAAAGGCAGAAGGTTGGTGAAGGAGATGAAGACCGTCAACTAGGTGGATTGACACAGTGACTGTTGTAATTGGTTCTAGGTTGTGCCAGGAAATGTGAGGATGACACAGAATCAGACAGGGTTTAGATCTGTTGTTAATAAAGTCACTATGAGTTGTACTTGACTTGGCAGCACCTAACAATAATCTTTTGAGTTTTGGACTTCATTTGAAAATCGTTGTGTAGATAAAGGGTTTACAAAGCTGTGAAACACAATTTGGTTATCTCAGGGTAAGATTAACAGACGATTTGTCAGTGGTAATGATACAGATGATTTATCATTAAGTTCAAATTTTTCTAGAATAAGTTGTCAGACTATTGATGTGATTTAAGGAGCCATTATTGATGTGGTATAATGTGTTATGGGTTGGATTGTGAATCTGTGCACCAACTTCTCTACAGGGAAAAGTTGGATAGTCTTCTCCTAGTAAGATTTAGAGCATTGGAAATCAGAAGGAGGGAGGGGTCACCATAAATTTGAATCAAGCAGTGAGGTTTTAAAAAAAAAAGTTAGTTAA
>NW_006399752.1:2124666-2137429 GCF_000299155.1 Elephantulus edwardii | reverse complement strand
CTATAGGAACTAAAGAAGTAGACACAGTTTAAAAAAATGTAGATCACTGAAGTACTATTTTTCCCACAATAGCTATTATGAACATGTTCATTCTCATCTCTCTGATCCATGTATTATGTTTTACTGTTTGTTGGCCTTCCTCTGAAACATCTCCAGAAATGGTGGCAGGTGCACAATGCACCAGCTCAGCTGTTGCTTCCTATTGGTGTGACAGAAGTGGCAATGCTCCCGTCTGTGAGTAACGTTGCTTGCCAACTCAAGAAGGGGTCCAGGACCAGATCTTTATTTTCTGCATTGGACTATTCTCTCTCACAATGAGTCAGAAAGAGAAGTTAATATATATCTATATAGACTAGAATCTACAAGGCTTACAATTATTCCATTCTCTCAGTTTCTCCTATCACCATAAACTATGCTAAGGAGTATAGTCCACATAGTTCTGAGCCTTGATTTAGAGGGCAAGACAAGGTTGAAGCTTAAAAATCACCACCTATATTTGTATGTATCAGTTCCTTTCTGTTAGGTCTCAATTCCATGGACCAATTACAATTTAATATGATCAACTGGCAGGAGCTCAAACTTGTCCTGTGCTGGCCGAATTTCATTTCCTTGGGTGTTGACAGAAGTGAGTTCTGGTTCTTTGTTTCTACCTGAAACTTCTGCCAACATTATGGAGCACTATGTACTAACAATTACTCAGTATCAGAGATTATAGTTTTGCCTGCAATAATAGCTACATTTGTTTGAGATAAGGATTAGGGATTAGTTAGCTCGTAGGACAGTTCCAGTTGCCTAAACTTAATGGTTTTTTATCACAATGGTTAAAATAGCTTAGTTTGTTAGAAAATATCTATAATTTATACCCCTTTTCCATTTAATTTTTATATTTTTTTCACTTTTTTGTGGTTAATTAAAACTATCTAAGACAATTGGTACACATGCACACACAATTCAAGAGCAAAACTTTATTCAGGCCTCAGAATATATTTTTTAAAATGCACATATTTGCAATACATACTTATATAGAAAAATGAGAGTAAAACACCTTAATATCTTTCTTATTTTATCTAAAAGGACAATCAACAAAATTAAAATATAAATTGTCTTTAAAGAGAGTTAAAGAACAGCTGGGGAAGATAAAGGAAAATATTGTATATAAATATATAAAATTGTAAAAAAAAACCCCACACAACAAATGTCTTCACCACAGGACCAACATTTAACATCATGATAAATGGAGAAAGGATTAAAGGTGTCAGTGATTTAATCTTCCTTGCATCAACAGTCAACATCATTGGTACCAGCTGTTAGGAAATCAGAAGATGTCCTGTATTATGCAAGTATGCTGTCAGGGAACTCTCCAAAATACTGAAGAGTAATGATGTCAGCTTGTAGACTAAGAGCCACTTGAATCAGGACATAATCTTTTCAATCACTCACCATGGGGCTGAGTGCTGAACAATAAATAAGGATAAGAGAGGAAGAATTGATACTATTGAATTGTGGTTTTGGAGAAGAGTACTGAGTATCCAACGGACTGCTAAAAGAATAAACGGATATGTCTTGGAGAAAGTGCAGCTGAGGTGCTCCCTGGAGGCAAAAGCAGCAACACTCTCTCTCTTATACTTTGAACATGTGACTAGGTGAGACCAATCCTTTGAAAGGGATATCACACTTGGAAAGATGGATGGTCAAGAAAGGCGAGGATGACCTGCAAAAAGATAGATTGACACAGTGACTTCAGCAATGGGCTCCAGTGTGTCAGAGATAAGGATGGTACCAGATAGGGCAGGGTTCAGGGTTGCTATGATTAGTGCTTGACTAGATGGCAACTAACAACAACATCGTATATTTAGAGAGCTCTCTAGTGACTGGTGATGTGGTGAAGAGTGAGTTACACTCTTAACCCAAAGGCTGCGAAGATGATTTGAATCCACCAGGGTGGCTGTTTGGGGAAAGATGGGCAGCATTCTCACTGTATGATTTACACCCTTGGAAGCCCACTGGAGGGACGTTGTGTGTCACAACCAACTCCACAGAGTGAGTTTGAGTGATATTTTTACATAATCATATGTTAATTACTTTTTATTTTACAATTTTCTATTTCTTTGCTTATAAGTGTTGTATTTCACACTATTCTTCATTCACCTTGTGAATCATTCTCATTCATTAGGACTTATAAAATTAATCACCAATTGACCATGCCCATCATTACCTTGTCTTTTCTGGTCCCTGCTGGATCCTTCCAATTTCCTCCACCCCTTCCCTCCTTCCCTCAAATTGTGCAACCCTGTAGTTTTCCCCCTACCCATCCTCACCTCTGCTCCAACCCCTTCTCCCTTTGGGTCCCCATATATGTCTTACTTGTTATCCTTCTATTGTTACAATAATGGTCATATGGAATATTTGTCCTTATGAGGCTGAGTTAGTTCATTCAGCATTGATACTCCCCAATCTCTCTAAGTTATGCAGTATTTTTCAAAACAGTTGCCCCTGAGTGCTTCACAATACCCCGTTGTGTAAATGTACCACAATTTCTCAATGCATTCAACTGTGTTTGGACAGTTGGATGGCTTCCATGTTCTTGCAGTGGTGAATAAAGGTGCTATGCACATTAGTGTATAGATCTCCACTTATGTCTCAGTTCTAATTTCCTTGAGGTATATTCCTAGTAGTGGAATAACTAGGTAATACAGAGTTTCTATGCCCAACTTTTTTAGGAAATACCAAACTGTCTTCCAGAATTGTTATATAATTTTAAAATCCCAAGAATAGTATAAGAGAATTCCCACCTCTCCATATCCTCTTCAATATTTATTGCTTGATGCCCTGCTAAATTTTGCCACTGCTACTGGGGTGAGATGCAATCCATACCAAAGACTGCTTTCCTTGATCTTATGAAACAAGTGCTTCAAGTCTACTCACTTTCAGCAAACAAGGGTATATTATTTGCGTAATACAGGTTATTGAGAATGCACTCTCCTCCTAACCTGATCCTATATTCTTCCTCATAGAGTCTAGCTTCTCAGATAATTTGCTCAGCATATAGATTGAATAGCTAGGGAGAAAGAATACAACCCTTGAAAACTCCCTTCCCAGTTCCAAACCATGCAGTGCTCCTCTGCTCCATTCACACAACAGCTTCCTGGTCCAGGTCCAGGTTCCACACGAGCACAGTCAAGTGCTCTGAGATTCCCATTCTTCTCAACGTCAACCACAACTTGTTATGATCCACATAGTCAGACTATCCCAACATCAAGGAAACAAAGACTCTTACCGCTGAACAGTGTCATGATGGATGGAGAGGAGATTGAGACTGTCAACAGCTTCATCTTTCTTGGGTCCACAGTTAACATCCTTGGTACCAGCAGTTAGGAAATAAGGAGATGTATTGTACTGGGAAAATCTGCCCAAAATCTCTAAATTATTGAGGAGTAATGATGTCAGTTTGAGGACCAAGGTACATCTGATTCAGGCCATAGTCTTTTTGATTATTTGCTATGCATCTGAGAGCTGTACGATGAATAAGAATGAGAGGAAAAGAATTGACACCTTTGAGCTGTGGTGTTCGAGAAGAATAGTGAACACTCTATGGACAACCAAGAGAACAAACAGATATGTCTTGGAGAGGATGCAGTCAGAATACTCTTTTAAGGCAAGAATGATGAAGCTCTGCCTCACATACTTCAGGCATGTTGCTAGGAGGTGCTATTCCTTGGAGAGGGACATGATTCTGGAAAGGGTGGATGGTTGGTGAAGAAGAGGAAGACCCTCAACCAGGTAGATTAACTTGGTGACTGCTGCAATGGGCTCTTGTGTATCTGAAAGTGTGAGGATAGCACAGTATAGAACAGGGTTCAGATCTTTTGTTCATAGGGTTGCTATGAGTCATATTCAACAGACACTAACAACAGCAGCAACTGGAGTGAGATGATATCTCATTGTGATTTTGATTTGTATCTCTCTTATTGCCAGTGATTTTAAGCATTTTTTCATATGTTTGTTGGCCATCCTAATGTTTTTGTCTGTGAAAAGTCTTTCCATGTCTTTTATGCATTTTGTAACTAGGTTGTCAGTCTTTCTCTTTTGGAGGACTAAGAATATTCTGTAAACTTTTGTTATGAAACCCTTGTTTGAGATTATTTTGCTAAAAGATTTTCCCCCCAGCCAGTAGGCTTTCTTTCATTCTGTTGGAAAAAGTTTTTGATGAACACAGAAATTGAATCTTTAGAAAGTCCATTCATCAATTTTATCCTCTTTAGATTATACATTTCTAGTTGTATTTGTCACCTTCTTTATACGAGAGACTAGGCAGTCTAAGATTGGTCTCAGTTTACTTCTTATGAACTTTATGGTTTGAGCTTTAATTCTAGGTCTCTGATCTACCTTGACCTGATTTTTGTGTGTGGTATGAGATGTGGATCCTGTTTCAGCTTTCTACCGATAGCAGCTGAGTTTTTCCAGACTGCCATTCCCCATTTGATAGGTTTTATTTCCTTTTTGAATATCAGTTGACCATATATAGATAAGTATATTTTCTGGGTTCTAGATTCTGTTCCATTGGTCTATGTGCCTGTCAATGTACCTGTACTATGCTGTTTTGTTTACTACTGCTGTGTAGTATGTTTTGAGGTTCAGGAGTACTGGTCATTTCTTGAAGAGAATTCTACCTTAATTTAAAATAACTTGATTTTTATTGTAGCCCATTAAGCTCTTGTGTTTCAGAAAGTACTTTTTCTCCAGTACAATAAAATGTTAAAGGAAGACATGTCCTTTTGTCGCATGTACTTATTTCTGTTTTTTCCTGTCAGAAGACGTTTAAGAAAGAGTTTTGTAGTTGGCAGCAGTTATGGAGAAAACTGAAAGGGTAAACATAGAGAGAGAGGAGTAAAAGGAAGATGGCAAAAATCTTATATGGACACACAGACAATAAATTCATACTTGCACTGAGAGGTCACCCAAGTAAGGTGTTCATTTTTTCCCTATTAAAGCAAAGAAGAGTGAATAAAATCAAGGACTTAAGCTAACAAATAAGTCAGAAAGACTAATGAAACAGGTGAACTCCAACCTTCATGATTTTGAGAGCAGATGAGGAGATGCTTCATTACAACTGCTGACCTTACTGAAAGGGATTGAAAGAGGTTCTGAACAGAGTGGGAGCAAAATGTGGAACAAAATGTAAAATAGTAATTAAAAGATCAGACTAGTGTGTGCTAGAGACTCGTAGAATCCCAAGACTAAAGCCTTTAGATATCCTGGAAGAATGGCCCTAAATTCACTCTCAGAGCTCAATTCTCAGCAAAACAACAGACAAGTTGATAAGGTAAGCAATCCTTGTTGGATTGATCAAAATTATTTCTCGGTCCTTTAATGTTAGTTCAGATTGCTTGATATGATAGCAATGCTTGCCTTTCAGTTGCTCCTGTTACAAGCTCACACTTGGTCGATGCTTCTCAAATATTGTTATCTTTTGGATCTTGTCTTTGTTGCATCTTCTAGAAGTGTGTGTGGTTAAAAGGTGATTCAATAGAAGATGGGGTCTTAGATTCTGCATTTCTAATAAGCTTCAGACAATGTCAATGATGCAAGTCTGTGAATTACACGTACAATAGTCAGACTAGGAGGATTTTTTAGTTAACACTCAAAAGCTGCTTCATTATCTTGTTAACACTATTGCAACATCTTGTAAACTGGAATGTGAAAAGCATTACATATACCCTGGCTATGCCTCGTCAATGAATACTAAAAATATTTCATACTTTTGCTTACAACATTGGTAGAGAAGAAAATGTTAATCTGTAGTTGATTATTTACTGAGTGCTGCCAGTTCCCAGTTAAAAATCACTACAGGCATCTTTTGGCCTACCTTAGATCCAGCATTCCATGTCAAAATTCACAGTTAACACAAATGCTACTGTTTTTTAGTCTAATCCTGTTCATAGAAAATTCTCCATCAGGTTTCCAATGCTGCAAACCTTTATTGGAAGAGCCTACCAATCTTTTTCCATCAAAGCAGTTCATACATTCAAACTGTGCAACTTTTGGTTAGAATGCCAACATATAATGCACTATGAATAGGACAGGATTCAGGTCTGTTGTTGCTATGAGTTGTTTTTGACTCAATGGCATCTAACACAAAAAAGTCATCAGGGTTTGTCTTAAACCATACTGTGCTATAACTCAATTAAGAAATGATAGATGTAACATCACAACAGAACAAGATGAAATTAAATCAATGATGTCAGAATATGACAAAAAAGCTATATTTTAATAAATTTAAAAAAAACCTAGAGGAAATGGATAAATTCCTTGAAACTCAAGCCCTACCCAGATTGACAGGAAAGATAGTCAACAAGGAAATAAAACCTATCAAATGGGAAATGACAACCTCTTCAACAAATGGCGCTAGCAAAACTGGATGGCTACTTGCAGAAAGCTGAAACAGGATCTACAACTCACATCATCTAAAAAAATCAACTCAATGTATATCAGAACTAGGAGTAAAGCCCAAAATCATAAAGTTCATAAGATACAAACTGGGATCAAGCTTAGAAGGCTTTGTGTATAGTATAAAGAGACTGACAAATAAAGTGGAAATGTATAATTTGGAGAGAATAAAAATTGATGAATGAGACCTTCTAAGTATTAAATTCCTGTGTGCATAAAAAAATGTTTTCCCACAGGGTGAAAAGAAAATCTAGGAACTGGGAACAAACATTTGGCAATATAATTTTAGACAAGAGTCTCATAATGAAAGTTTACAGAATACTCTTGGGCCTCCACAAGTAAAAGACCGATGACCCAATTATAAAATGGGTAAAAGACATGGAAAGAATTTTCACAGAGGAAGTTGTTCAAAACACCAACAGACACATGAAGAAATGTTTCAAATCACTAGCAAAAAGAGAGAGGGAAGTGAAACCTACAGTGAGATGCTGTCTCACTCCAGTAGCAGTGGCAAAGTTAAACAGGACTATAGGAAGTAACAAATGTTGGAGGGGATGTGGCAAGATAGAAACTCTTATACATTGCTGGTGGGATTGAAAAATGGTACAACCACTCTGGAAGGCAGTTTGACTCTTCCTCAAAAAACTGAACATAGAAATTCCATATGACCCAACTATTCCACTGTTTGAAATATACCCATAAAAGATGAGAACTGAGGCACAAGTGTAAACTTGTACACCAATGTTCATAGCAGCATTAATCACCATCACAAGAATGAGGAAACAGCCCAGATGTCCAAACACAATCAAATGGATTAAAAAATTATGTTACATAATTTTCACACAATGGAGGAGCAATGATTTTGTAAGTTATTATCTAACATGGGAGGGAAAGGAGAACATTATTCTGAGTGAACTAAGTCCCATAAGAACAAATACTGTACAAAACAATTATTGTAGAATGAGACTGAGCATCTGAGGGGTGGCAAATGGTGGAATCAGTGGGGTGAAGATGGGGAAGGAGTTAATCTTAGAATAGTACAATTTGATGGAGGGGTGAAGGAAATAGGAAATATATGGTGTGAAAAACAATGTATTTGAACTTTGTAAATAAACCAGTATAACAATAAATAAAAAAATAATAACAAAACAACATACTGTGCTTCAGGTGCCTACAAGTTGACTTGGACTCATTATGACCCTATGTGCCATAGACTGAAATCTTCCTTGATCCTGCACCATCCTCATCAACTCCACTATGCTTAGTCACATTGTTGTAGTGACTTTATCAGTCCATCTTAGTTAGGGTCTTCCTCTCTTCCCTGACCCCCCACCTTTGCCAGCATTAAGTCTCCTGATAGCTATCCTCTCCTGATAACATAGCCAAAGTATATGAGGTGAAGTCTCATTATCCTTGTCTGTTAAGAGTGCCCTGGCTGCAGTTCTGCTAAGGGAGGCTTATTTGTTCATTTGATAGGTTGTATGTTTAATACTCTTTGCTAACACTAGTATTCAAAGCTATTAATTCTTCTTTGATCTTTCATATTTGTTGTCCAACTTTCATGTGCATCTGAAGCAATGGGAAATACAGGGGCTTGAGTCATGTGCCCCTTACTCTTTAAACTGACATTTCTGTTCTTTAGCATTATAAAGAGGTGTTTTGAGCAGATTTACTCAGTGCAATAAGTCTTTGGGGTTTGTTTTTGCTTTGGTTTTTATTTTTTTAACTGCTGCCTGTCTGGGAGTTAATTACTGATCCAAGAAAAATTAAATCCATCACAACTTCAGAACTCTCTTCATTTATCATAGTATTTCCTAGTCTAGTATGATGATTTTTGTTTTATTGATGTGGAGATGTTATCTGTAGTAAAGGTTGTATTATTCGATCTTCAGTAAGCACTTTAACTCTCTACTCTCTGCAAGCAAAGTTGTATCATGTGAATAACAAAGATCATTGATGGAAACTTCTCCCATTCTGAATTCAGTATTATTTATATAATCTTCTTAGTATAATATTGAATAGTTATGATAAAAGGAAACAATCCTGACATATGCTTATACTGTTCCTAAGCCATGCAGTATCCTCTTATTCTATTTGAATGAGCTTTTCTTTGTGAACAGGTTGTGCACAAGTGTAATTAAGTGTGCAACAAAGGAAGAACACATCCAGCACTTCTCTAGATAAAAGAATTAAAGAAAAATAATTCAGACCTCTGGTTATATGATACTCAAGGATTTTTTTTGGACAAAAATGTTGAATGATGAAGAAAGAATAAAAAATAACTGTATGAAACACAAGGTGAATTAATAGTGTGAAACACAATGTGTATGAACTTTGTAAACCAAGCAATAAAAAAAGACAAAGAAATAAAGAAAATGGAAAGGAATACAGAGAGACTGTATCAAAAAGAATTTGTTAATACTATGCTATTTCAAGATCAAGAACCAAAAGCACTGAAAAAAAGAGGTGCAAGTCATACTGAACATACTGGAAAAATAAAGGGTTGATGGAATTCACAGAATATCAATCGAGGTATTTCAGCCAACAGATGTATTCTTGCTTTTAGTTAATAATCAGATTATCTGGGAGGCTGACTAGAGGAAGACTCATCAACAATCTGTGTTATGCAGATGATACAACCCTGCTTGCTGAAACTGAGGAGGACCTGAAGTGCTTGCTGCAGAGGGTCAAAGACTGCAGCCCTCAATATGGATTGAAGCTCAACATCAAGAAGGCAAAAATTCTCACCACTGGGCTAATTGGAAGCATCATAATAGTAAAGAAACTGAGATTGTTAACAGCTTTAATTTGCTTGGCTTCACAATCAACACTCTTGGTGACAGCAGCCAGAAAACCAAAAGACAAATTGCATTGGGAAAGTCTGCTGTCAGGGACATCTCCAGAGTACTGAAGAGCAAGGATGTCTGTCTGGAGACTAAGGTGCACCTAATCCTGGCCATGGTCTTCACAATTATGTACTATGTATATCAGAAAGCTGGGCAATGGCTAGGGATCATAGAACAAGAACTGACGTCCTTGAGCTGTGGTGCTGGAGAAGAGTATTGAATATACCATGGACTGCTAAGAGAACACGTTTATCCTAGAGAGGGTGAGACCAGGCTGTTCCTTGGAGGCAATGATTCTCAAGCTCTGTCTGATAAACTTTGGACATGTTGCAAGAAGGGCCAGTCATTGGGGAGGGAAATTGTGCTTGAGAGGGTGTAGGGACAGTGTGAGAGAGGAAGACCCTTGAGGAGATGGATTGACTCAGTGACTGGGGTAAAGGGGGTTGGCGTGTCAGAGACAATAAGGTTGGCTCAGGAAAGAGGAGGGTTCAGAGCAGTTGTATGTATGTAGGGTTGCTATGAGTTGCAGGTGACTTGACAGAACATAATAACAACCTATACAATTTCAAGCAAACACTCAAATATGCAAATCATATGTCTTGAGAACATTAAATAAACAAAGATCTCATTGAGGTTGCTGTGTTTCATGGTCATAACACAATCAGTGTGTGTAAACTAAATTTGAAAATAAGAATAAATAAAGAATGTCTGAAACATGTCTTTATTTGCCAGCAAGTGCACTAAATTAGCAAACACCAAAGGGCTAAAAAATAAAATGAAATAATTATAGCTATTTTCACAAGTTTGCCTGCAGATTAATATTTTAGAGGCACAATGAATAAAATTATTATTAAATTTAAAAATGAAGACAATTATTAAAGAAACAGAGATATAGTTTTGTCTCACTGAGAAAGTAGATGAGGCCTAGCCACTGAACATGGAATACAAAAAAAGAAATGCAGTTTGGCCTAAGTTTAATACAGAAAAATATTGTAGAGTAGAAGAAGCAAAAATACAATGGAGTTATGTTTACAATTATAGTACTATGTGCTTTAAAAAAAAACCTGGTTAATAATGTATACCCTTGAATCTCAATGAGGTGAAGAATAAATGGGAATGAAACAACTAAATTTGGGTTTAGTTTTCTAAATCACTTAGAGAAATTTTTCAAACCACACATATTATTATCACCCTTTTTTGTTGTTGCTGTTATGTGCTGTTGAGTCGCTTGCAACTCATAGCGACCCTATGTACAACAGCCCTAAACTCTGCTCTGTCCTGTGCCAGTTGCACTGTCTCTGACACTCCCATCCCAATTATCCCAGTCACTGAATCAATCCACCTCATAGAGAGGGCCTTCCCCTCCTGCGCCGTCTCTCCACCCTCCCAAGCATGACGTCCTTCTCCAAGGACCAGTCTCTCCTCATGACATGTCCAAAGTATGTTAGACAGAGCCTCAGAATCCTTGCCTCCAAGGAGCCACCCGGTTTAACCCTTTCCAGGACAAATCTGTTTTCCTAGCAGTCCATGGTATTCTCAATACTCTTCTCCAGCACCACAACTCAAAGGCATCATTTCTCCTTCTATCCTCCTTGGTTATTGTCCAACTCTCTGATGCATAACAAGTGATTGTGAAGACCATGGCCTGTATCAAACGCACCTTAGTCTCCAGAGAGACACCATTGCTCTTCAGTAGTTTGGAGAGGTCCCTAACAGCAGACTTTCCCATGGCAATGCACCTTTTAATTTCCAGGCTACTGGTGCCAAGAGTGTTGACTGTGGAGCCAAGCAAACTAAAGCTGTGTACAATCTCAGTCTCTTCACCATCCATCCTGATGCTGCCAATAGATCCAGTGGTGAGAATCTGTCTTCTTGACATTGAGCCTCAATCCATATTGGAGGCTGCAGTCCTTGACCCTCTGCAGCAGGCGCTTCAGGTCCTCTTCAGTTTCAGCAAGCACGGTTGTGTCATCTGCATAACGCAGATTGTTGATAAATCATCAACCAATCTTGACCCCACATTTCTCCTCATAGAGCCCAGCCTCCGGATAATCTGTTCTGCATATAGGTTGAAAAGTTATGGAGGTAGGATGCATCCCTGGCGTACGCCTTTCCCAATTTTAAACCATGCAGTGTTCCCTTGCTCTGTTCTGACGACTGCCCCCTGTTCCAAGTATAGATTTCGCATTAGCATGATCAAGTGTTCTGTGATAAGTTCTTTTAAAATATTATTTTTCAGACTGATCACCCAATTACAAAATAGACCAAATATATGAAAAGTATTTTCACAGAAGAAGGTATTTGAATGGACAACAGACACATGAAGAAATGCTGCAAACCAGTGGTAATAAGAGAGATGCAAATCAAAACCACAATGAGAAACGATCTTACTCCAGTAACAGTGGCAAAGTTTAACAAGACAGCAAGTAATAAAAGTTGGAGAGGAAATGGGAGATAGGAACTCTTATACATTGTTGGTGGAATTGTAAAAGGGTACAACCACTCTTGAAGGCAGGGTTTTTTTTTTGTAAGTAAACTAGTTGTTGTTGTTATGTGTCATTGAGTTGCTGGTGACTCATAGTGACCCTATATACAACAGCCATAAACCCTGTTCTATCCTGTGCCAATCCTATTGTCTTTGACACACCTACCCCTATTACCTCACTCACTGAATCAATCCATCTTGAGAGTCTGTATCTCCTCCTTCCCAAGCATGATGTCCCTCTCCAAGGGCTGGTCACTTCTTCCAACATGTCCGAAGTATGTAAGACGATGCTCCAGAATCCTTACCTCCAAGGAGCAGCTTGGTTTTACCCTCTCCAAGATGAGCTTATTTGTTCATGGTATATTCAATACTCTTCTCCAACACCAGAGCTCAAAGGCATCAATTTTGCTTCTATCATTCCTGGTCACTGTTCAACTCTCTGGTACACAGCAAGTGATTGCAACAATCATGGTCTGTATCAGGCACATCTTAGTCTTCAGACTGACATCATTGCTCTTCAGTACTCTGGAGAGGTCTTTGAGAGCAGGCTTTCCCAGCGCAAACAGTCATTTAATTTCCTGGCTGTAGTTACTAAGAGTGTGGATTGTGGAGCCAGGCAAACTAAAGCTCTTTACAATCCCAATCTCTTAACCATCCATCATGATGCTGCCAATTGGCCCAGTGGTGAATCTTTATTTTCTTGATATTGAACTTCAATCCATATTGAAGGCTGCTGCAGTTTTTTACCTTCTGCAGCAAGCACTTTAAGTCCTCCTCAGTTTCAGCAAGTAGGGTTGTGTCATCTTCATAACACAGATTGTTGTTGAGTGTTCCTCCATTCTTGATGCCACATTTCTCCTCATAGACCCCAGCCTCCTGGATAATCTTGTCTGCATATAGATTGAAAAAGTATGGAGATAAGACACATCCCTGGTGTACACCCTTCCCAGTTTTGAAACATGCAGTGTTCTCTTGCTCTGTTCTG
>NW_006399752.1:2122642-2124496 GCF_000299155.1 Elephantulus edwardii | reverse complement strand
TGAACATAGAAATTACATTAACTTAAATTGCTTGGAAAATATCCATAGAAAATGTTTACTGAGGCTCAAACAGAGACGTGTATACCAATGTTCATAGCAGCATTATTTACCTTTGCAAGTACATGGAAACAGCGCAGATGTCCAATCACAGTCAAACGGTTTGAGAAATTATGATATATTTACATGATGGAATACTACCCGGGAAAAATGATTTTGTAAATTACTACCTAACTTGGGAGGGACTGAAGAGCATTATGCTGAGTGAACTAACTCAGTTCCATAAGGAAAAATACTGTATGAAACGATGATTGTAGAATGAGCATGAGGATCCAAGTGGGAGCAGGGTAGAAGCAAAATGGTGAAGAGGGGCATGAGGGGGTTAATTATAGGGTTGCCAATTTGATGGTGGGGCAGTGAAGGAAACAGGAAAGATCTGGTGTGAAAAACAATGTATTCAAACTTTGTAAATAAATCATTATAAAATAAAATTTAAAAAACCCAAACAAACACAATACCACGTTATTTTTCTGACCTGACTCTAAGGAGAGAATTTTAACAAAGGATTCTCTAGTCTACGTGAGAGTTTCCATGAAGAAAAGCAGTTATTGATGAGAGTATTGTTTATCAGAGGTAAAGAACTTTAACAAAGGATTATAACCGATGAAGATTAAGTAAGAAAACTAGCCATTATTTAATGAAAAATTGAGTGATTTTTATGAAAACAAAGCATATAGAATGTAAATGAAGGCATGATGACTATTGTTTCTTGAAAAGTTTGGTCATTTTGACCAGATACACAAGTTTACATTAAAAGACCAAGAGACGAAGGAAGAAAAGTGACAAATAGCTTGAAAAAATATTATATGTACTCTTTAGAGTATAACATCTGTTAATTATTTAAAATGTTATAAATATGGTATGAATCATTGTTGCTAGGTGCATGTGAACTCAATATCACCCAAGGTGAATCTAGAACAACATATCTGAACTTTGCCCTATACTTTGCCAGTCTCACAATCTCTGCTATCTCAAAACTACTGTTACAATCCCTGTGTGAATTCATCCCTTTGAGGGTCTTCTTCTTTGACAGTGATCTTTCCCATCATGACCTTTTTACAAAAACTGGAACCTCCTTACAACACGTCCAAAGTTTATGAAAAGTTTCCCCATCCTTGCCTCTAAAGGGCATGGTGGTTTCATTTCCTTTAGGACTGATTTGATTGTTCTTTTGGCAGTCACGGTCTAGTCAATATTCTTCTCCAACAGCACTCTTCAGAGTCCTTGATTCTTATTCCATTTTCCTCATTCATTGTCTAACTTTAAAGTGCATTTCATTTGCAAGAAGCAATTGAAAATACCATGGCTTGAATCAGGTACACTTTAGTCTTTAAACTGACATCCTTGTTCTTTAGCACTTTAAAGATGTTGTTGTTAGGTGTCCTTGAGTCAATTATACTCATAGCAACCCTTTGAACAACAGATATGAATTCTGCTCTTTCCTGTGCCTTACTGTTCGTCTCTGCCACATTACAGTCACTGTATCAATCCACCTCACTGGAGCCTACCCATAGTTGACCCTCCTTGGATCAGGCACACCTTAATCTTTAAACTTCATCTTTGTTCTTCAGCACTTTCAAGAGGACATTGGCAACAGACTTTCTCAGTGCAACACATCTTGATTTTCTGACTGCTGATACTAAGATTGTTGACTGTGGATCAAAGTAATAGGAATGATTGACAAGTTTTATCTCTTTTCCATCTGTCATTACATTACCTATTGGTCCAGTGGTGAGGCGTTTTCTTCTTCATAGTGAGATGTAATCCGTACTGGATGTTTTAGTCCTTGATCTTCTT
>NW_006399752.1:2119776-2121227 GCF_000299155.1 Elephantulus edwardii | reverse complement strand
AATTGACGTATTGGGTTTTGGTGAAATGAGATGGATTGGAATAGAACATTTTTAATCAGATGATCATATCAACAACAATGGAGCCTAAAAAGTGAGGGAAAAATGGAGTCACTTTCCTAGTTACACAGGCTGTTTCTAGATCCATCTCGAAATACAAAGTTGTGAGTGATAGGATAAATCCATACTCATACAAGGAAAACCTGTTAATACCACTATAATTCAAATTTATGTACCAACAACCAGAGCCAAAGAGGAGGAGAAGATGATTTCTATCAATTTTTTTCAGTCAGAAATCAATCAAACATGCAACCAAGATACATTAATAATAATAATAGGTGACTGGAATTCAAAAGTTGGGAACCAGGAAAAAGGATCAGTAGTTGGGAAACACAGACTTGGTGACAGGAATGAGGCTGGGGATGGAATGATAGAACTCTGCACAGTCAATGATTTATTCATTGCAAATACTTTATGTAAGAAACATAAACATAGGCTATACACATGGATTTCCCCTGATGGTATGCACAGGAGTTAGATCGGTTACATTTGTGGAAGAAATCATTGGAGAAGAAATCATTGAATATCAGCAGTGAAAACTAGGCCAGGTGCTGATTGCAGATGATCAACTACTCATATGCAAATCAAATTAAAGCTAAAGAAGGTAATGCCAAGAAGACAAAGCAAAGGGACAAATAAAGAAGCTAAGGAGCTGAATAGAAGATTTGTAAGGGAAAGCAGCTCCGGAAGACAAAGTATTTAAATGAAATGTTCAAGGACCTGGAGTTGGAAAATCGAATGAGCTGAACTTGCTTGGCATTTCTTAAGTGGATGGAACTAAAGATCAAATTCAAGTCACAAGCTGCAATACTTCAGTAGGTTATGAACAGAATATTGAATGATCCCGGAAGCATTATAAGAAGGTGGAAGGAGGACTCAGTCACTGTACCAAAAAGAATTGACTGACACAGAAGAGTTTAATGAAACACCATATAATCAAGAGGCAATGGTGATGAAGAAGGAAGTGCAGGCTGCTTTGAAGGATTTGGCAAAAAATAAAGGCCCAGGAATTGATGGAATACCAATTAACATACTTCAACAAAGAGATGCTGCCCTGGATGTGCTCCTGTGCTCACCAGGTTGTGCCAAGAAATCTAGAGGACAACTACCTGGCCAATTGACTGGACTATTATCTAACAATATCACTCATGTCACATGCAAGCAAAATCCTGCTGCAGTTAATTAAAAAATGAGTGGAACAGTACATCAACAGAGAACTAGCAGAAATACAAGCTGGTTTAGAAGAGGTCATAGCACTAGAGTCATTATGCCAATGTCAGATGGATCTTAGTAGAAATCAAAGAGTACCAAAAAAATGTCTATCTGTGTTTCATTGACTATGCAAAGGTATTTGATTGTGTGGATCACAAATTGTGCCTAACCTTGATGAGAAT
>NW_006399752.1:2118448-2119676 GCF_000299155.1 Elephantulus edwardii | reverse complement strand
CCCAAGTACATTCCACTATGCAACCTTAATTGTGGACTCTTGTGATAACCGTAATACCCTATCATACATAGCTTTTAAATTATTCATTCCCTCATCTGTTTCAGTGCAGTATACACAATTTATCCAGTTCTTTTTAATTTTTTTTACTATAGCTCTACACATTTTCTTATAATACTTTGCTTTATCTTTGCAAGTTGCCTTTTGAAGTTTTCTTTCAACTCTTTAACTTCTTCATTTGTTCTTTTTGTTTTGGCTTCCCAGCATTCCAGTCCAATATTCAGAGTCTCCTCTGACACCCATCTTGGTCTTTTATTTGTCTCTGCAATGACCTTTTGCTTTCTTCATGAATCATATTCTTGAAGTCATCCCACAGCTCATCTTGTCTTTGCTCATTAGTGTTTGATGCCTGTAACTTGTTCTTGAGATGGTTTTTAAATTTAGGTGGGATAGACTCAGGGACATACTTTCAGTTTTATGGATTTATTTTCATTTTCTTTAGCTTTGAACTTGGGTATGAGTAGCTGATGGTCTGTTCCATAGTCAGCAACTGGCCTGGTTGGGTTCTTTTACAGCTGTTATTGAGTTTCTCCAATGAGTCTTTCCACAGCTGTAATCAATTTGATTTCTGGGTACTCCATCAGGTAAGGTCCATGTGTATAGTCACCATTTATGCTTTCAATAAAAGGTGTTTATAATGAATTGTACAAGATTCTATCATTCTGTCACCTGTCTTATTTCTGTAACTAAGTCCATATTTTCTGAGTATTGGTCCTTCTTCTTTATTCCCAAGTTTTGCATTTCAGTCACCATTCATTATTATTGAATCTTGGTTTCACATTTGACATATTTCATACTTCAAAATTTGGTATAAATATTCTATTTTCTCCTCTTTGGCTTTTGTTTTTGGTATATATATTTGAATAGTGGTGATATTAACAGAACTTCTTAGTATCTATATGGACACTACCTGCTGTTCACAACATTTGGCTTCAGGATGAATCTAAAAATGGTCTTTTTGACTATAAATGCAACCCCATTTCCCCCTCACTGTTTTATTCTTGGCATAGACAGCATTATTTTTCAACAAAGACCTCGAAATACTCATTTTGACAATGAATGCTGTTCCATCCCTCTTTAGTTTGCATTTCCAGAATAGTAAATCATATAATTGTCTGTAAAAATTATTAACAATAAGAGATCCAAGATGGTGGTGGAGGCAGAGACAGCA
>NW_006399752.1:2117581-2118022 GCF_000299155.1 Elephantulus edwardii | reverse complement strand
TATTTTGTTCTGTTGAATGCTTCTGCCAAAAGATGGTTAGACCTGGGGGGAGTCTGTTCAAAATTCTCAGGTTCCCTTTACCATATATAAAGGGGGAGGGCAGTGACACCTACTTCAAAATATAGTATGACCACTTATGGGGGGGTGGTGGTAAAAGCGGCAGTGCTGGAATGGGAAACACTATCCCTGACCACAGAGTCCTCAGTCAGGCGACGGGACCAGACTGGGTTCAGGGCAATTGGAGGGGGAGTATACCACCCAGCTCCTGGGGGGTGTTGCTCTGCTCGGGATGGGCTGCCCTCAGCCCCCAGCTCGGGGTGAGCCGTCGCGGCCCTCAGGGTGAGCTCCTCTGTCCCCAGATTGTGCCATCTGACCCCTGGGTGGGAAAAAAAACCAAAAAGAATGCCTAGGGTATCCAGAGAATGTTACCTAGGCCACCTT
>NW_006399752.1:2111406-2117481 GCF_000299155.1 Elephantulus edwardii | reverse complement strand
ATCAGGGGTGCATCTTGTCTCCATATCTTTTCAATCTATATGCAGAACAGATCATTTGGGAGGCTTGGGTTTATGACGAGTGTGGCATCAGGATTAGAGGAGGACTCTTCAACAACACACGTTATGCAGATGACACAATCTTGCTTGCTGAGAGTGAGGAGGACCTGAAGAGCTTGTCTTCAATATGGATTGAAGCTCAATATCAAGAAGACAAATATTCTTACCACTAGGCCAATTGGTAACACCATGATGGATGGAGAAGAGATTGAAGTTGTTAGTAATTATAGTTTGCTTGGATTCACAATCAACACTCTTGGCACCAGTGTTCAGGAAATCAAAATCAAAATAGCACTGGGGAAAAAGATCTGCTGTTAGGCTCCTCTCTAGAGTACTGAGTAGCAACAATGGCAGTCTAGAGACTAACATCAGGTATGCCTGATCCAAGCATGGTCTTCACAATTACTTGGTGTGCATCAGAGAGCTGGACAATGACTAAGGATGACAAGAAGAATTGATCCCTTTAAGTTGTGGTGCTGGAGTCTTGAACATACCATAGACCACCTAGGAAACAAATAAGTCCATCTTGGAGAGGGTCAAACCAAGTTTCTCTTTAGAGGCTAGGATTGTGAAGCTTTATCTTACATGCTATGGACATATGGCCAGGAGAGACCAGTCTTTGGAGAAGGACATCATGCTTGGAAGGGTGGAGGGACGGCACAGGAGTGGAAAACCTAGGATGAAATGGATTGATAGTGTAATTGAGTAATGGGAGTAGGAGAGTTGGAGTCAGTGAGACTGGCTCAGGACAGGGCAGGGTTCAGCGCTGTTGTAGATAGGGTCATTAAGAGTCTCAGGCAACTCAATGGCACATAACAAAACATCAAAAACAAATGATGGCCTAGTGGAAAGAAGCTGTGTCACAATCTCAAAGGCATGTGGTTAGAGTCTACCAGCTGCTCTGCGAGAGGAGGAGAGACAATCTCCTCCCATATGATTATCTACTTCTGAAAACCTGTGGGAGGGTTAGCTATGGGTTGGTTTTGATTCTATGGCACACAACAAGGACAACATAGCATATTTATAGTACGTGTGCATATATATAAGGATCTCTAATGGCCTAGTGCTAAAAAGTTGCATTGCAATTCTGAAGGCAAGTGGTTCAAATCCACTACTTTTTCCACAGAACAAAGATGCACAATTTCCTCCTGTCCAGTTAATTGCCCCTGAAAACACTCCAGAGGCTCAGCTATGAGCCAATTCTGATACAATGGTACAGAAAAATAACATATATAGTATGTATGTGTATGTGTATATATGTTGCTGTTGTTATGTGTCATAGATTCACCCAAGACTCATAGCAACCTTATGTATAAAAGCTCTGAACTCTACCCTATCATAAACCAGTCTCAGTGACACTGACACACGTACCCCATTACCCCTGTTACTGTGCCAATCCATCTATCTAGAGCCTTCCTCTCGTACACTGTCCCTCTGCCCTTCCTTCCAAGGACTGGTCTCATTCCTGTCCATGTCCGAAGGTGTCTGTGTGTAGGGATGTAACTTTTTTTCCTTATCTTTACAATCTATGTGCACAAGGAATCAATTGGGGGGCTGGACTTCATGAGGAAGAATGTGACATCAGAATTAGAGACCGTTTAAGGGACTAATTAGACTTATTAGACTAAATAGACTTATTAAGACTAATTAAGACTAATCAAGACTAATCAACAATCTGTGCTATGCAGATGATACAACCTTGCTCATTGAAATTGAGGAGGACTTGAAGCCTTTGCTGCAGCAGACCAAGGATTCTAATCTTCAACTATGAATTCCATGCATCTCAGCATCAAGAAAATAAAGATTTTCACTGCTGGGCCAATTGGCACCATTATGATAAATGTAGAAAAAATTGAGATTGTTAACCATTTAATTTTGCTAAAGTCCACAATTAGCACTCTTGGCATCAGGAGTCAGGAAATCAAAAGATGAATTGCTTTAGCAGAGTCTTCTGTCAAGGACCTCTCCAGAGTGCTAAAGAGCAACAACGTCAGTCTACAGAATAACGTGCACCTGATTCGGTACATGGTCTTCCGAATTGTCTGCTTTGTATCTGTGAGCTGGACAATGGAATAAGGATGGCAGAAGAAGAACTGATACCTTTGAGCTGTGGTTCTGGGAAAGAGTATTGAACATATTGAACATGGTCTTTCAAGAGAACAACAAGTTTGTTCTGGAGAGGGTGAAACTAGTTTGCTCCTGGAGGCAAGAATTTTAAAGTTCCATCTCGTATACTCTGGGAATATTATCAGGAGAAATCAGTCCTTGGAGAAGGACATTGAGCTTAGAAGGGTAGAGGATCACCACAGAAGAGGATGAACTTGGAAGAGATGGAATGATACAGTGACTTTGGCAATGGAGTTAGGTGTGTCAGAGATGGGAAGTTTAGCTCAGGATAGGGCAACGTTCAGGGCAATAGTTCATATGGTCACTATGAGTCAGAGTCTACTTGACAGCACACCACCACCACCACCACAACCACGACAACAACCACAATATATGTACACATGGTTTGTATAAGTATATAATCATTTCTGTTTAACGTAGGTAAGTAATAGAATTTCACTCCCTAATTATGTTACAGAAAGTGGCAATGTTGAATGAATTTTCAAAATGAAATGTCGGCCTCTAAAAAGCTGGCTTAGTGAATAATAAAAAAAACAAACTCTCCTGGTTGGGAATAATGTGGTGATATGTACCCTTTAAACGTTTTTAGATGCCACTGAGTCAGCTACAAATCACAATCATAGTAACTCTGTGAAGATGAGATGGAATCTTGTGCTCTACTGTTCCATCTTCATGATGTTGAACATGCTCAAGTCCACTGTGAATGTCTTTATTACAAGTAATGTAATTGAGAATATTTCTCCCTATCATAGGCCTTCTATTTTCCCAGCATGATAGAATTTCCCCCAAGGGCCTATATCTCCTGACAATATGCCCAAAGGATGTGAGACAAAGTTCCTCCAAGGAGCACCTTGGTTGCATTTTCTCCAAGACAGACTTGTTTATACTTTTGGGTTTTCACACAATATTCAATGCTCTTAACAACACTACCACAACTCAAAAGCATTGAGTCTTCTGTCATCTTTATTCATTGTTCAACTTTCAAATGTGCATGAAGCAAAAGAAAATAGTAATACTTGGGTCAGGTGCACCTTAGTCTTTTAACTGCTTATTTGCTCTTTAGCACTTCAAAGAAGTTCTTGATAGCAGATTTGTGCAAAGAAACAAGTCTTGATTTGTTGACTTGTCTGTGGATCCAAGTGAAAATAAATCCTTGACAACTTCAGTCTTTCCTCCATATGTCATGATATTGTATATTGGTCCAGTTGTGAAGATCATTGTTTTCTTGATGTTGAAGTGCAATTCATATTGAAAAATTTTACCTTCTTCAGTAAATGCTTTAAGTCTTCTTTGCTTTCTGAAAGCAAAGTTGTTTCATCTGCATAATGCAGGTTGTTGATAAGTCCTCCTCCAATACTAAAGTTACATGTTAGCACCCAGATGTACCCCTTTCCTGTTTTTAAACCATTCACTGTCCACTTTCTGTAGTCAAACAACTGCTTCTTGGTCAAAGTACAGATTTCAGATGTACATAATTAAATGTTCTTAGAGTCTCATTTTTCTCAAAGTCATCTTTAATGTGTTATGATCCACACAATCAAATGCCTTTACATAGTCTATAAAACTCAAGTCAGCATCTCTCTTGTATTCTCAGCTTTTCATAAGATCCATCTGACATCTGTAATAATATCCCTCATTCCAGCCATATCCGAATCCAGCTTGACTTGATAGCAATTCTCTGTTAATGTATAGTCTTAGCTGTCTGAATATTCTACAGTAAGAATTTAGTTTCATGGGATATAAGAGATGTTGTTTGACAATTTCTCTTCTCTGTTGGCTCACTTTTTCTTTTAAATTGGATACAATATGGATCTCTTCCAGTCAGTTGGCCATTTAACTGTCTTCCAAATTTCTTGATAGAGACTAATGAGCACATTTTCTGTATTGGTATTCCATCAACTCTTGGAGCCTTTTTCACCCCTCGAAAGAGTTCAGTTCAGCTAGTTCTTTTTCCTTTATTACCATCAGTTTTTGATTATATAATACTTATGAAATGGTTCAGTATGAAACAATTCTGTTGATCCAGTGATTTGGTAAATTAGTTCCTTCTTCTTTTGATGCTTTCTGCATCATTCAGTATTTTGTCCATGGAATTATTTTATTTTGCAATTTGAGGCTTAAATTTGTTCTTCAGTTCTTTCAGTTTCAGAAATAATGTTAACTTGTTTTGTTTTCTAACTCCACATCTTTGCACATTTCATTTTTATACTGTGCATTGTATTTATGAGCTGTCCTAAAAATCTTTTGTTTACCTTGCTTATTTTATCATTTACTACAGTGTAAAGCAACTTTCAAAGTCTCTTCTGATATCCTTTTTTGTTTGTTTCCTTTTCTGTCTTTCTTGTCTTTTGAATGACCTTTTGCTTTCTTCATGAATGATGTCCGTCCTGGATGTCATTTCAAAACTCATTTGGTCTTCAGTCCTTAGTGCTCAATGCATCAAATATATTCTTGAGACAGTTTTTAAATTCAGATGGATAACCTCATGGCCATATTTTGGTTTTCCTGGACTTGTTTTGATAGAAAAAACAATTGGATTCAATTTGAACTTGACACGAATAATTGATCTATTCTGCAGTCAACTCTAGGCCTTTTTTTGACTACTAATATTCAGCATTGCCACCAACTCTTTCCACAGATGTAATCAATGATTCCTATGTATTCCATCAGTTGTGGCTCACATACATAGTCATTGTTTATTTTTTGAAGAAGTACTTGTGACAATTAAGCCTTTGGTTGTATAAAATCTATCACGAGAGCTTTAGCCTTGTTTCTGTCACCTGTGACATATTTTCCAACTATCAGTCCCCCCACCTTTTTTTAGTCACTAAGTAACGTGTCTTGAATGAATGTTCAAACAATTTCAGAGTGCAGAAGTTGATAGAATTCTTCAGTTTCTTCAGCTTTGTCTTCAGTGGCTGGTGTATATAGCTGAACAGTAGTTGTACTAATAAGTTTTCCTTGTAGTTGTTAGTCACTATCAAGTTGAGAAGGACTCATGGTCTGCCTATGAATAACAGATCTGAACCTTCCTCTACCTTGCACCATCCTCATGATGTCTACCATGCTCAAATCCATGGTCACAGTCACATTGTCATTCGTCTCATTGAGAATCTTCCTTTCTCACTGACCTTCTATAATTCCCAGTATGATGTCTTTCTGCCCCCGTCTTGTTACATGCACATCTTAATAACATGCACAAAGTATGTGACATGAAGTTGCATCATTCTTGCCTTTAAGGAGCAACATTATTTCACTTCCTTTAATACAGATATGTTTGTCCTTTTGGCATTCCATGGGATATTCAGTACTCTTTCACAATACCACAATTTATAGCCATCAATTCTTTGCTATTCCTTAACCATTGTCCAACTTTCAGATGTCTAAGAAGGGATCAAAAATATCACTGTTTGGACGACGTGACCTTTCATCTTCACACTAGTATCCTTCTTCATTAAGACTCTGAAAGGATATGTGAGAGCAGATATTCCCCAATGTAGCATATGTTTTTATTTTTTATTTGGAACTACCATGGTTTTTGATTGTGGATTGAAGTAAATGAACTTTTTGACAATTCCAATCTTTTCTTCATCTCTTAATATGTCATATATTGGTCCAGCCATGAGGATTTTTATTTTCTTGATTTTGAGATGTAATCCATATTGAAAATGATATCTTTGATCTTCTTCAGTAAGTGCTTCAAGTCTTCTTTACTTTCTGTAAGCAAAGTGAGTTGTCTGTATGACTCAGGTTGTTTATGAATCTTCTTCCAATCTTAAAGCCGCATTCTTCTTTATATAGTCTGTTGTTGTTATGTGCCATGGAGTCGCTTGTGACTCATAGCAACCCTACGTACAACATACCTAAACTCTGCTCTATCCTGTGCCAATC
>NW_006399752.1:2099289-2104536 GCF_000299155.1 Elephantulus edwardii | reverse complement strand
ACAGGTCACTACTGCCTCGAATGTCCATCTTTTATGTGTTCCTTTCACTTTTCACCAACAGCTTTCAATTTTTCTCAATTCACACTTTATATATTTCAAGTTAAAGTTACTAATGGAGTCTTTTGCAGCTATCTCTCATAATTTTGAGTCTTACCATATCTGAAAATTAAGGTTCTTCTTTGGGAGAAAGTGTTTCTCCCTCTCAGTTATTATGGTAGATTCTATTTAGATATTACTCTTCCCCATTCAAATTTTGGTTGCCTTCCAACTTGATGAACTCATATCCTAGCGCTATATTAAATAATGTTGCAAAAGTTTTAACAGGATTTTTGAAAGCTTATATTTTTAGAAATGGACGGTCAGTCTTTCCTCTTAATCTATCTTAATCCAGAAGCTCCACTGAGGATTGTTCACCATGGAGTGACCCTGCAGTTACTTTGAATACCCGTGTTATAACTTCATCATCAAAGCAACACAGAGCCACATAATGGGGCAAATGGAGAGCTGAGTACTGGACCTTTGAAAAGAGAAGCTAGAAATTTTAAGTGAGAATGGCTTAAAATGAGAGAGATTAGAAGAATGAAAGCATTCTCTTAGTTGCGTAAAACAAAATTTCTGTGTTCTGGAGAGAATCACATGATAAGGAGTCACTAATGACCTGTAGGAATCAAAAGACACAATTCTAAAATCATGAAGGACTGAATTTGCCAACAGCCAATGAGCTTGGAAGAGAAACTTGACCTCAATTTAGATTGCAGTTCTGGCAGATATCTCAATTGCAGACTTGTAAGACGCTGAGTAGAGGACCTAGCCTCGCCATGCTGGACTTGCGATGCACAGAAAGAGAGATGAAAATGGATGTTGTTTTAATTTGCTAAATTTATAGTAATTTATCATATAACAATGAAAATCTAGCACAATATGATTTCAATTACCACAAGGTGACTCATAAATTTGTGTCTCTAGCAAGGCCTTATCTTGCATATATAACTCTCTATTTTACATCTTCTTTTGGCTAGTCCAATTTTCACATGTTCATAACCAGGCTAATAATGTTCATTACTCTGAAGCCAAATTTAGTGACTAGCCTCTAATTTTTACCAAGCTAGGAAACAAAGAATACCTACATGTTGTTTTGATACCCTGTTCAGTTTTATTTCTTCTATAAAATAGATTTTAAAATTCTAAATGATTTCACTCCTTTTGAGCAGTTACATTCAGTCTGGTACACTCAGTGTTTACTCTCCAGTAAATGTATTTTCCTTATACTTTTATAGCTGGAAAGGTAAAAATAATATTTTAAAACGTTTCTTGTTGAAAACTATCATTAATTTCATATACAAGTAAAATAATGCTGAAGTTCTGTAAAAATGGCTAAGACAATATAGACAGAGAATTATCAGAAGTTCAAGATGGATTGGAAGAAGCTATTGAACCAAGGATTTTTGATGTTATATAGGTCCTGGATTAAAGAAAAGAATTCCAGAAGAATGTCAATTTGTGCATTTTTTTACTACTCAAAGGCATCTGTCTTTGTAGATCATAACAAGTTATGGCTAACACTGAGAAAAATAGGTATCCCAGAGTACTTAGTTGTGCTCTTGAAAAACTTACACCTAGACCAAGAGGGTGTTGTGCAAACAAAGCAAGGGAACACAACATGGTTTAAAATTAAAAAAAGATGCATTAGGGTTATATCCTTTATCCATATCTATTCAATCTTTGTGTTGAGTAACTTATTTGAGAAGCTGGGCTATATAAAGAAGAATGTGACATCAGGATTGAAGGAAGACTCATTTATAACCGATGTCATTAAGATGATATAACCATGCTTGCTGAAAGTGAGGAGGATTTAAAGCACTTGCTGCAGAAAACAGACTGCAGCCTTCAAAATGTATTTCATCTCAATGTAAAGAAGGTAGAAGTTCTCACCACTAGAACGATAAGCATCATTATAATAGATGGAGAAAAGGTTGAAATTGTCAATAACTTCTTAAATCCACGATCAACACCCTTGGTACCAGCAGTAAGAAAATTAAGAGACATATTGCAAGAAGAAAGTATGCAATGAGAAGCCTCTCCAAATTACTGAGGAGCAATGATGTTAGTTTGAGACCTAAGGTATGTCTAATTAAGGCCATGATCTTTTCAATCACTTGCTATGCATCTAAGAGCTAGACAATGACTAATGATGACAGAAGAATAATTGATGCCTTTGAACAGCAATGCTGGAGAAGTGTACTGAATATCCCATTAACTGTCAAAAAAACAAACAAAAATGTTGGAGAAGGTATAGCCAGAGTGCTCCTTGGAGGCAACAGTGGCAAAGCTTCATCTCACACACTTTGGGCATGTTGCTAGCAGAAGTTGTCCCTTGGAGAGGGACATAATGCTTGGAAAGGCAGTCATTGAAAGAGGGGAAGATCCTCAACAAAATGGTTTGACACAGTGACTGCAGTAATAGATTCAATTGTGTCAGAGGTGGTATAAGGAAGACATAAAATAGGGTAAGTTTCAGATCTGTTTTTCATAGAGTTGCTATGGATCATGCTTGACTCAACCACATCCAACAACAGTGAAGGTTCTTGTAGCTCAGATTTCTCATAAGACTTGATTTCTGTGAAGCAGATTTAGTCATGTGAATTTTGAAATTTGAACAGGAGCAAGAAGAGGTAGCTATGTATGGTGGCACTTAGATAATCTGGTAAACATAGTGGGTTAGATGTTTTCTCCCAGAGCAACTAGTCATTAGCTTGCTATTTTGTCTGGTCTTTGACACCTTAAAGGTCCTTAGTTTTTACTAGAATAATTATGTGATTAAATGTTTTCATCTTGTTTTATTGTTATGGCTGGGTACTTTGACTCTTCTAGAAATTCCACAACTTATATCTTGAGATCTAAATCATTTCTTCCACTAGATTGAGTTGCTAGGTATACTTTTTTAAAATCTACATAATCAATCTTTTTTTTTCTCTTCATCTCTATAATTCCTCTCCCTTTCATCATATTCCAAGAAATATTATCCATTACATGAACTTTAGCAATAGTTTCTGAAGTGTATAACTTCTATATGCACCTGGATTGCAACTAAAATCTGTTCCTACTTGTATTGTTAAACATGTGTAGGTAGCAAGCTGATGATAAAAAATTATACATAGATAAGTTAGAACAAGTACATATAGTTTTATTAGCCTTTCTTCAGTAAAAGAAAAGACTCAAAGTCTTTTCAGTGATTAAAATGCTACCTGTGCAGAAACTGAAGGTGATTGTGCTGATAAATTTACTGATTCTGGGTTCAATAATTTCAAAGTGAGAGTAAATTTATATAACATTAAAGGGTAAATAATTTATCTGTAAATATCAAGGTTGAAAACCCAAGGACTACCTATGATTTTCTCATCACACTTCATGATGAATGGGCTTTCCAATACACAAACTCCATCTATTTAAAATATTTAATAAGTCTCCATTGTTCTTTAAATATAGACCACAATCTTCATTGACTTACAAAACTTGGTCCATTCCTAATTTGCCAATCTACTCTTTAACTTCTTTTCAGTTTAGTCACCAATCCAGATAGATGTTTTTTAATCTTTTATAGGAACAAGTGGTGCAGTGTGTAAAGTTTCAACTGATAACCAAACGTGAGCAGTTCAAATTCACCAGGTGCTTCAATGAAGAAAGATGAAGCTGTCTACATAAAGATTTACAGATTTGGAAACTTTCATGGGTAGTCCTATCCTGTCCTATGGAGGTTTTGTGGTATCTTATGTACAGTTCAAATCCACTTGGGGCCCTCTTACACAGAGAAATATAGGCTCTCTATTTGCATGTGATTTACAGTCTTGGGAAATCAATGGAGGATCATCAAGAATAAATTCTAACTAATGGCAGTAAGTTAAGACCCCGTCTGACAGGGGCCAGTAGGAATATTAAGGGGAGAAAAAGAAATAATTAACATCGTATCACCACAGGCCTTTAAAATAAATTTCCTTCTTATAGAAAACCCTCTTCCCAGTTTTCTGTAATTGGTGCTAGTTGGTGACTTTCAGCACAAGTTAAGTCACTTCCTCAAGAATGGTTTCCCCGACCTCCTTAGATTGATCAACTGGTTTACATGGTTTTGTTATATCATTTAACTCTTAGTGACTCCAGTTTGCAGGATTGCAATTTTATGTTTGTATAATAATTTTTTACTGCCTTTCCTACTGTATAATCAGCACCAAAGGGATTGTCTATTTAGATTTTGCTCACATTACATCTCATGGAGCAAAGAGTACTGTTCTTGATGTTGTTAGTTGACATCAGGTTGACTATGACTATAGAAACCCTATGAACAATAGATCTGAATTTTGCCAGTCTTCTGATCTCTTACTGTTCAAACCCATTGTGGTAGTCACTTTGTCAATTCCTTTGGCTGTCATCCTCTCTTTGGCCTTTCCTAGCATGATGTTTCTCCGCAAAAAGTGGTTCTTCTTGGAAGTGAGACAGAGTTTCCCCATCTTTGCCTTTAAGAAGCACTTTGGTTGCACTTCTTTCAGGCAGATTTGTTTGTTTCTGGCAGTCTCTGGTATGTTTAAAACTCTTCTCCAACACCACAGTTCAAAAACATAAACTCTTCAGCAATCCTTATTCATGTCCAACTTTCAGATGCATTAGAAGTAATTAAAAATCCCAGAGCCTACATCAAGCACACATTATCTTTAAACTAACATCCTTGCTCCTGAAAATTTTGGAGAGGTCTTTAACAGCAGATTTTTCATAGCAGATGCTCAATAATAGTTGTTAAGTGCTGTCGAGTCGCAGGCAACTCATAGCAACCCTATGAAGGAGAGTCCTTGACGCTTGGGTGCCTTTAATCCTCTCTCCAGGTTCATAGGGTTTCCTGAGGCAAACTATAATGGAAGTGGATGCCAGTTCTCCTTCCAACAATAATAGTAGAAGAATAATTAATTAGCTAAGCATTTATTAAATCAAGTCCATGGGAATCAAAATTTGATCTTAAGTCTATCCCACTTGAATTTCAAAACTATCTCAGGGACCGGTTTGAGGCCTTGAGCACCAATGAGCATAGGCCAAATGAGCTCTGGGAGGATATCAAGAAAATCGTCCATGAAGAATGCAAAAGATCATTACAAAGGCTAAAGAAGAAGAAAAGACCATGATGGATGTCAGATGAGACTCTGAATATTGCATTAGAGCGCCGAGAAGCCAAAGATAAAGGAAGAAACCAAGAAATCAAAGAGC
>NW_006399752.1:2087988-2097524 GCF_000299155.1 Elephantulus edwardii | reverse complement strand
CTAGGGATTCTTTTAAGTAACTTATGTACATCATCTCAATTTATAATTATAAAAATACTGTAAGGTAGTTCATCATCACCTGATGGACTGCATAGGAATCAGATTGACTACATCTGTGGAAGGAATCATTGGAGAAGCTCAATGTCATCAATCAAAACTAGATCGGGGATGGGCTATGGAACAGACCATCAATTACTCATGTAAAAGTTCAAATTGAGGCCTCAGAAAATTAAAATAGATCCACAAGATCCAAGATGTGATCTTGAGTCTATTCAATTTGAATTTCAAAAATCATCTTAAGAATAGGTTTGAAGTATTGAACCCAATGATTAAAGACATGATGAGTGTTGGAATGTCATCAAGGGTATCCTATCATCCATGAAGAGAGAAAAAAGTTCATTATGATTATAGAGGAGAAATAAAAAATCAAACTGGATGTCAAAACAGAATCTGAAAATTGCACTAGAGTGTCAAGAAGCCAAAATAAAGGGGAAAGATGCTGAAGTAAAAGAGATGGACAGGAGATTTCAAAGGGCAGCTCGGGAAGACAAAGGAAAAATGCAATAGAATAAGCAGAGAACTAGATTTTGATAAAAAAAAAGGAAGAACTCACTCGGCATTTCTCAAGCTGAGAGAACTGAAAAATTCAAGCCTCAAGTTGCAATATTGAAGGATGCTATGCACAATATGTTGAACGATCCAGGAAGGATTAAAAGAAGATAGAAGGAATGTACAAACTCACTGTACCAGAAAAAATTGAAGGAGCCTCATCAATAACCTGTGTTATGAAGATGACACAAACTTGCTTGCTGAAGGTGAAGAGGACTTGAAGCACTTGCTGCAGCAGGTCACAGTCTTTAATAATAGATTACATCTCAATGTCAAGAAAATTAAAAAAATCTTACTACTGGATCAATCTTCATTATAGATGAAGATTGAAACTCTCAATAATTTCATCTTATTTAGATCCACAATCAACACCCTTGGTACCAGAAATCAGAAAATCAGGAAATGCATTACACTGGCAAAGTCTGCAGTCAAGGACCTCTTGAAATGCCAGTTTGAGGACTAAGGTGTATCTGATTCAGGTCATGGTCTTTCCTATCACTTTCTATGTCTGAACGCTAGATAATGAATAAGAATGACAGAATAATTGATGTCTTTGAGCTATGGTGCTGGAGAAGAGTTTTGAATATCCCATAGCTTGCCAAAAGAACAGTATATCTTGGAGATAGTGCAGCCAGAGTGCTCCGTGGAGGCAAAGATGATATGGCTTCATCTCACATATTTCAAGCATGTTGTTAAAAGAGGCTATTCCTTGGAGAGTGACGCCATACTTGGAAAGATAGAAGGTCGATGAAAAAGAGGAAGATGAATTGACACAATAGCTCAAATCTCCCAGGTAGTGTGAAGAGAGCACAGAATAGGACAGGATTCAGATTTGTTGTTCAGAGTCGCAACGGATTGCATTTGACTCAAAAACAACTAACAACAACATCATGAGGTAGATAGTCACTTAGAAGCTTCAGTCAGATGCTCCAATTTGAGAAATGCTCCACAAGTGTTAAAATAGAGAAGGCAGATGCTGGAGAATGATGAAACAACTCTTCAGTGCCTCTGCCCAGAAGTAACAAAGTACTTGATAAAGTACTCAAGTCATTTTGTATTGTCTAACTAAAAGGGCACAGAAATACTAGGTCCCTGACACGCAGAGAATCAGAAATACAATTAGACAAAACTCTTCTAACCATGTGTATTGTTTCTATCTCATAAATTATTGATAGTCACAGAAAGAAATAATTTAGGTGAAAATTGAGGAGCCAGGGGTTGAGTCCTAGAAGTTTGACCCCAAAGGTCTGTGTTATTCTTGTTTTTCCACTTTGAGAACGAAAATTCATGAAAATTATGAGAACAGATGGTTAACCATGTTTCTGCTGCAAAAGTGAGCAAAAATGCTATACAGTCACAATTTCACTCACTGGAAATAATAAAAAGACACTTCTTTTTTCAGAAAGCTGTGCACAGAAGATGTTATACTCACAATATCTCCCATTCTTCACACTTTTAAAAGAGTCATTTTCTACCCATTTTTGCCTACATAAATGTTCTAGAAAAACAATGATTTTTCTCAAGTCTGTGTAGCCAAATTACATACATCAAGGTAAACTATAAATAAAGCTCATCTTATTCAAAGTTGTGGTTATAGTTCTTGCTATGGGTTTGCATAAAATCATTCTAATCTCTAATTTTCTGTTAGGAAGGTATTTCCCTGGGAAATTTTACTCTGGCCTGTAGAATGAGTGTGAAATAATGATAAAAAATTATCACTAAAATTTTCAATTTTTTTAGTTCTATGAAAATAATATTTAAACTAGTATTTACATAAAGTGATAGTATGAAGGTCTGGTGATTTAGTGGTAAGGAACTGTGCTGCCAATGCAAAAGAAAACATTTCTAATCCACCAGCTAATTTACAAGACAGAGATGGGCAATCTTCTCCGGTGCCATTTACTGCCTCTAAAAACCCTCTGGAGAGTCGACAATGGATCAGTTATGAGTTGATGGCATTAAACAACAAAGCAGCAGTTAAAGTTTTTGTATATTTGTCATAGGACAAGAAAGCAGAGAATAGGAAGCATGAGCATGTTTTTAGTTATCCAGTGATAGTATTCTGGTGATATTTTTCATTTGCAATTAAAATAAATTTGTAATCTTGAATTTTAAAAACTTTGACTTTAATTTTTTTTTAAAAAATAGGGGGCTTTTTTCTAACTGTATTCTTTTTGCCTAAAATAAAAATTTCAGGCAACAATCTATTTAAAGACTGGAGAAGAGTGTTGAATATATATCATGGACTGCTAGGAGAAAAAACAGATTTATCATAAAGAGGGTGAAACCGGGCTGCTCCTTGGAGGCAAGGATTCTGAAGCTTTGTCTGACATATTTTGGACATGTTACAAAGAGGGGCTGGTCCTTGGAGAGGGACATCATGTTTGGGAGGGTGGAGGGGACAGCACAGGAGAGGAAAGCCCTCGATGAGATGGATTGACTCAGTCTCTGGGGTAATAGTGGTAGGTGTGTTGGAGACAGTGAGATTGGCGCAGGATAGAACAGGGTCTAGGGCTCTTGCACATAGGGTCACTATGACTCACAAGCAACTTTACAGCACATAACAAATCAATCTCATTATATAAAGGAATACATGGTCTGATACTTACTCAGTATTTTATAAGTATTAATAGTTCACTGAAATTACCACTTTTCCTGTTAATAATATATTCTGTGGTCACAGAAGCCATTTTTGTTTTTATGAAAAGTAAAGATTAATTATAATAATTATCATATGAAAATGTATTAAATGGAGTTTGTTGTCTATTAAAGAAAGGTGAATACCAAAAAAGAATGTCATCTGGGACTTTTCTATTCACTCAAGCTAAAAATATCCTCATTGTCATCAACTCAGAACCCAACGATAACCAGGCTTCCAGTTTTTCAGAGATTATTCATCTTTCTGTTGCAGAGCCACTGGTGGATTCGAACTATACACCTTTGGGTTAGCAATGCAACCACATACAGATTATGCCATTAATCATAGTAAAAGCAAAATAGTAAATGAAGGACTTAAATAGATCTGCAATCAAAACATAATCAGTATTTGTGTTGTGTCTTGAAGAATCAGAGAAAAAGAGCCAGCTATATCACAGAGAATAGATTGATTCTCCACAGTTTAGTCAGTGGCTCTCTTCAGCTTAGATTTAGCCAAGATCTTCACAGTTAGCACTCCTTCACCAGCTGTTGTTGACTCATGGCTAGTACATGTAGTGTGAGAGTAAAACTATGTAAGGTTTTCAGTGGTTGAGTTTTTGGAAACACGTAAGCAGACCTTTCTTTTGAGGCACATCTGGGTGGATGTGGGTTGTCACCTAAGCACATTCACTCTGCATACCACCCATAGACTCCTCAACACTGTGTACCCATCAGTGTATCTGCCTCTTCCTCTTGCTCTTTTTCACAAGCTTTTCCTTCCCTCTTGCTTTAGATTTTTCAGGATCCCACTGGAAGTAAGAACACTTGCTGTCACTCGTTTCCTGGGAGATGTGGAGTGTGAAGACGGCTAAGGCTAAGGTGGCCGTTCTGCTGTAAAAGTGCAGAAAAGCCATAAATAATGTAAGGGGGCACGGTGAGGGAGGAAGTTGGAGAGTTTCGCCATGTGCTGTCGCTCTCATCTGTTTTTTAAAAGTCACTTCTGGCCCCTTGGCCAATCTGTACTTAATTACCTGTCCCTGTTCTATTCCCCAGATAGGCCGCCATGGGGTTGACTATTCCCATTCCCTCTGTGAGGCCCAGCTTGAGGGGCTAAGCTGATGCATTACAAATGCCTTGTGGACCAAGACAATGCATGTGTCTGACGGGATTTCGCTACTCCGCTACTCCGTCAGGATGCCAACCCCAGTCCTGATCGTTTTAAGTGGCTTGTGATCTGAGGACTGGGGAGATGCTCATTAGTGGCTGTAGGAGCCTCAAACCAGAAACAGATTGAACCAAGTCACTCCGGTCTCTGCAAGCACAAACATTCATCGAAGAGACCGTGTCAATGAGAGCCCTCACAGTGAAGCCAAAGGACAGGGCACTTATGGATGATTATAAACCTTTTGCCCCACGATGATTCTCCTCTATCAAACCTACTCCCAGCCTGATAAGCACTGCCTCTTAAGGGGCCATTAATTTCCCTGAAAATTTAAACAGCTGTCACTTTTGAGCCTGCTCAGGTGCTCATGTGGGAGAGATTAGCATGTGTTTATAAGCCGGTCTGTTCATTAAGCGCCTGCCCGTGTGGAACCTCCTCCACAGGCTGGGAGGCAGGCCTGCAAATCTCCCACAGATAATTGGGGGCAGCCGCGAATTACACCCAGGCGCTGCCAGCAGCAAGGATGGTGTGGCTTTATTAATATCAGCTGCTTAGAGCGCACCATTTTAATGATTTCCAACAAACCGAAGCAAGCTCTCTGAGCTTCACAAGGCTTTCGGAACTGACAGTTAAAGGGATTGTAAGGGTTGAGTTTCCTGGAGTTACTGTCAACTTCGTTCTCATTAAGATTGGAAAAATTGCAGTTTAACCTTTTGTGATACATTTTATTCTTCCATGGTCTGGTTTAACTTAGTTTTGATACTTTTAATAGCTGCTAAATATTGTAGATTTTTTTCTGGCGGTGGTGTCGATAAGGAGGGGAGCTCTGGTGGTACAGGCCTTAGGTAGTTGCACTACTTATATTACTTACTACTTAGCTAAGCACCTGGCAGATTAAATCCCTTAGCAACTACACAGGAGAAAGATGGGCAATCCTTTTGCAGTTTACACCGCTGGAAACCAGATGGAGGGTTAGCTATGTGTCAGTTCTGACTCGCGGGCAATGAGAGTGAGTATGGATAAGGCATTCAGCTGCTAACCAAAAGGTGGACTGTTGGAAGCCACCAATCATCCCTTGGGAAATGAGACAGTCGGTTTGAATATAGATTTACGGCCTTGAAAACTATGGGATGGTTCTGCTCTGCCAGTGAATAGGTTCACTGTTCGTCAGAATCCACTTGATAGTAGAAGGCTTGTTGTCGAAAAATGTATTTCATGAAGACTTGTGGCTCCAAATTAATAATATAGTTGTGCTTTCTAAACATGCATTTTAAATCACTCTTCACTGCAATCGAGTTTATTTCAACTCGTAATAGCTCTCCATCACTTTTCTGAAGTTACAAATATTTTTCTTTTTTCTTTATTAAATAATTTCAATGAACATTTACTGAGACTTTGGATTTCCATTCATTCATTGTTGCGTTTTTCTCCCTGCCGACTCCTCCCTCCCAGTACACTCCCCTCTTTGAAAAGTAAAAGAAAAATTCTTTCATTGTTTTACAATCCCTTCCCCCAGGTCCACTCCACTATGAAGCCTTCGCACTAGACTCCCGTCATGACAAAAATACCTAATCCCTTTTAAACAGTTTTCTCCGTCATCAGCTTCAATGAAGTATACATTATTTATCCCATCTTTCTCAGTCTCCCCCAAAACCCGATGTCAGTCCTGTTTTACAACAGTGGCACCATGCAGTATTTGTCCTTTTGTGACAGAAATATTTCAGCATAATGTCCTCCAGGGTCACCCATTTTGAATAATATTGCATGAGTTCCTTGTTTTTCAACGCAGCGTAGTATTCCATTGTGTGAATATATCAGAGCTTCTCTATCCATTCTTTTGTTGATGGACACTTAGGTTATTTCCAACTCTTTGCTATTGTGAACAAAGCCGTGATAAACATGGGTGTGCATATATCTGCTTGGGTGGCAGTTATGGTCTCTTTGGGGTATACTCCCAGTAGTGGAATTGCTGGGTCAAATGGTATCTCTATTTGCAACTTTCTGAGAAAGCGCCACACCACCTTCCGTAGTGGTTGTACCATTTTGCATGAAGTTATAAATCTTTACAGAAGTAAAGTAGCTGCTACATTCAAACTGGAGATGTGTTAAATTATGTTACTCTTAAATTGTAATTATTTTTATAAATTTTTACTGGTGTAGTTCTACATCCTCTGATATTAATCAGTTCATACAAACTATTATAGTGCCACTTAAAAAAAATTTCAATAAAGCTTCAAATATGAAATGGCTTTTAAAATTTGAAAATTCTTTGTTTCTAAGATCATGAAATAGACTGGGAAATTTGTTTTCCATTTTCTTAGGCACATAAATAAAGACAAAGTTTTTAGATAGGTGACATATTTATGTTATTCTAAGTAAAATATATGAGTATAAACATTCTAAAAAGCCTTTCAAAATCCTGTCTTCAAAGAATATGCTTTTGAAAAGCATTCACTTTTGAATTCAGTGTTGAAATAGCTAGCTCCAAGAAATATACACAGATAAATTATGTATATAAAATACATATCTCAAACTCAAACTCATTGCTGTCAAGTAAGACCTAATTTATAGCTGATCCTCCATCAGATTTTAGATCATAAATCACACAGGAGGAGACTGCCCATCTTTCTCCCAAAATAAATATGTTGGTAGGTGCTTTCACAGCTGAACCTCCAGTGAGCTTTCAGAGGCAGTAAAACTCATGTGAGGAGACTTCCATTTGTCTTACTTCTGTAGAGAGACTCATGGATTTGACCACATGTGGCAATGTGTCCTTACCACTAAGACATCAGAGCTCATAAAATATATCATTGATATGTGCCTTTGAGTCACCTGTGATTCATAGCGACCCAATGTACAACAGCTCTGAAGCCTGCCCTCACCTGAGCCAGTCTCACTGATTCTAGCACATCTACCCCAATTGACCCAGTTACTGTATCAATCCTTCTCATCCAGAGTCCTTCTCCTGTGCTATCTCTCCAGTCTTCTGAGCATGATATCCTTCTTCAAGGACTGGTTTGTCCTGGCCGTGGGTCCAACGTACGTGAGAAGAAGCTTCAAAATGCTAGTTTCTCCAACTTGGTTTCACCCTCTCCAAGATGGACCTATTTGTTTTCTTGGTAATCCATAGTGTGTTTAAGACTTTTCTCCAGAACCATAATTAAAAGGCATTGATTCTTCTTTTGTCATCCTTAGTAACTGTTCAGCTCTCTGATTCATAACAAGTAATTAATTGTGAAGACCATGGTCTGGATCAGGCACACCTTAGTCTCTAGACTGATACCATTGCTTTTCAGTACTCTGGAGAGGTGCCTGCCAAAATGTTTTCCCATTGCTATTTATCTTTTGATTTCCTGACTGTTGGTGCCCAAGAGTGTTGATTGTGGAGCCAAGCAAGCTGTAATTGTTAACAACCTCAATCCCTCTCCATCTATTATGGTGCTGCCAATTAGCCCAGTGGTGAGAATCTTTTTTTTTCTTTCTTCTTGATGTTGAGCTTCAATCCATATTGAAGACTACCATCCTTGACCTTCTTCAGCAAATACCTCATGTCTTCTTGAGTTTCAACAAGCAAGGGGTTGTCATCTGTATGACCTAAATTGTTGATAAGTCTTCCTCCAATCCTGATGACAAATTTCTCTTCATTAAGTCCTGCCTCCTGAATAATCTGTTCTGTATATAAATTGAAAAAGTATGGAGACAGATGCATCCCTGCTGAACTCCTTTCCAGATATTGAGCCATGCATTGTTTCCTTGTTTTGTTCTGAGGACTTCTTCCTGATCCAAATATAGATATAGGTTTTGCATAAGCACAATCAAGTGTTCTGGTATTCCCATTCTTCTCAAGGTTGGCCAAAATTTGTTATGATCCACACAGTCAAATACATATTTTACACACAAACACACATACACACACAGATAAAGATATAGAGATAGAGATAGAGATAGAGATAGATATGGAGAGAGAGAGAGAAAGTGCTCTGATGGCTTAGTGGTAAGCAATTGCACTGCCAATGCAAAAGTATGTGGGTTATTTTTTTGTTGTTGTTTTTTGGTTTTGGGTTTCTATTCCCCCCCCCACAAGATTTCCCCAATGAAATACATTATTTGATTTCTTTTTTTTTTGGTATGGTGAATTTATTTTTAATTTTTAAAAATCATTTTAATGAGCATTTACAGAGATTTGGGATTTCCATTCATTCATTGCTTCACTTCTCTTCCCACCCATCCCTCCCCTTGCCCCCCCTCCCAGTTCGCTCCTCTCTTTCAAAAGTAAAAGAAACACTCCCTCCCTGGTACACAATCCCCCTGCACCCCTCCCACCACCCCAAGTACATTCCACTATGCAACCTTAATTGTGGATGTTAACTGTGAGCCCAAGTAAAACGAAATCCTTGACAACTTCCATCTTTTCTCTACTTATCTTAATGTTGATTATGGGTCCAGTTGTGAGAGTTCTTATTTTCTTTACGCCAGATATGATCCATACAGAAGTGTCTAGCCTGTGATTATCATCAGTATTGTTTCAAGCTTTCTTTATCTCCCATATATCCCAAGTTATAAATGGGTTTTGCTCCAATCTAGATGAAACATTTTCCACACTGCTCAGTATGTCAGATTATTGTTTAGATGTATTACTTAAGTGTAGAACAAAGATACAACTCTGATGTATAACTCTCCTGGCTGTAAACCACACAATATCCCCTTGATATCTTTGAATAACTGTCTTTTTATCTATGTGCAGATTTCACCATTGTTTCATCATACCATAGTGGTTTGTGTATTGTGGTGATGTTGGAAGTTAAAACTTGGCATTTTAAATACCAACCAGAAAAATATCAATTTTCTTTTCTTTTTTTAGTACTAAGAAAGCATTTAAGAGAAAAACAGAAACCTTAAAATAGTAATGCATTCAATGCACAATACTTAGTCCATTTGCTGTACAGAGGTAACTTGTGATTGCTGTGATGCTAAACACTGTGACACTGATATGTCAAATGTGACAATGGTTACCCATGGTGGACAGTGTTTGGTGGAGCTACCTGACCAAAACAAGTTTGGAACCAGGAGTGGCATCCACTTCTGAAATAGCTTGCCTCTGGAAACTCTATGAACATTGAGAAACAAA
>NW_006399752.1:2085398-2086658 GCF_000299155.1 Elephantulus edwardii | reverse complement strand
CAAAAGGTATTTGCAATGAATAGGTCATTGATTGTACATAATTTTAACATTCTGCCTATAGGCTCATTTCTGGCATCAAGTCCATGCTTTACAACTACTGATCCTTTTCCTCTTCCCAATTTTTGCATTCAAGTCACCCATTATTATAAAAGTCTGGGGACCCCATAACATTTGCACTCATGCAAAACCTATACTTGGATCAGGAAGCAGTGGTCAGAACAGAACAGTGAAACACTGCAGAGTTCAAGATCAGGAAAGGAGTGTGTCAGTGATGCATCCTGTTTCCATATGTTTTCAATCTATATGCAGAATGGATCATCATTCAGGAGGCTGAACTTTATGAGGAGGAATGTGACATCAAAATTAGAGGAAGAATCATCAACAGCCTGTGTTATATAAATGAAACAACCTTGCTTGTTGAAATGGAAGAGGAAATAAGACATTTGCTGCAGAAGGTCAAGCACTGATCAGTAAGGATTTAAGTTCAACATCAAGAAGAAAACGATTCTCACCATCGAGCCTCTTGGCAGCTTCATGATAGACAGAGAAAAGACTGATATTGTTAACAGCTTCAGTTTGTTTGGTTCCACAATCAACCTTATTGATACCAGCAGCCAGAAAATAAAAAAAAAAAATTAAACGCTTTGGGAAATCTGCTGTCAGGGACCTTGCCAGAGTACTGAAAAGCGACAATGTCAGTCTGGAGACTGAGGTGCACCTGATCCAGGCCATGGTCTTTGCAGTTACTTGCTGTGCATTTGAGAGCTAGACAATGACTAAGGATGACAGAAGAAGGATTGATACCTTTGCATTGTGGTGGACTGCTAAACAACTCTGCCCAGAGAGGGTGAAAGCAGGCTGCTTCCTGGAGGCAAGGATTTTGAAGCTCCGTCTCACTTATATGGACACATAGCCAGGAGTTACCAGTTCTTGGAGAGGGACTTCATGCCTGGAATGGAGGAGGGACAGCACAGGAGAGAAAGTCCCAGGATAGGATAAATTGACTCAGTGACTGGAGAAATGGCATTAGGTCTGTCAGAGGCGAAATTCACTCAGGATAGGGCAGGGTTCAGAGCTGATATACATAGGTCACTGTGAGTTGCAGGCAACTCAGTGGCGCATAAAGACAGTAACACTTCCTCAAGGTTTTCAGATTTCTCAGAGTATAGCTTTTCATACTATTTAGATATTATAGATTTAATTTTCTCTGGTTCTGTTATGATGTCACCTCTTTCATTAATTAACTGAGTTATTAGTGTC
>NW_006399752.1:2082094-2085123 GCF_000299155.1 Elephantulus edwardii | reverse complement strand
GATTTAGAAAATACTACAAGATTTGGGAGAGACTGGCAAGCATTATTGCTGAGTGAACTAACTCAGTTTCCTAAGAACAAATACTGCATAAGACCATTATTGTAAAAACAGAAGGATAACTAGTAAAAGATGTATGGGGGCTCATTGGGGGAACAGGTGGGGGTGGAGAGGTGAGAATGGGTAGGGGTGAAATCACAGGGCTGTACAGTTCACTGGGCTGGGGGGTGGCGAGGAAATGGGAAGGATCCAGGTGAAAAGATAGGGTACTAATGACCAAGGTCCAATAGTGATTAATTTTATAAAACACAATGCATGTGAATGTTTATATGAAATGCAATGTGAATGAAAAACAGTGTGAAACACAATGTATACAAACTTTGTAAGCAAAACAATAAAAAAGAAAAAACCATACGCCAAAAGTTATAATTTTAAAATATTAAAATAATATACCTCTTAAAAGTAATAATTAATTTCAGATAGATTTTGAATTACCTATATGCATAGATTTTGAAAATATGTGCTGCTGTTGTTGTGCGTACTGTTAAGCAGAGCACAAGTCATAGCTGATCCTTCAGCGGGTTTACAGAGGCTGTTACTCATATAGGAGTGAATCGTCCATCTTTGTCCCAGAGAACAGCTGATGGATTCCTTACCACTAAGCTATCAGAGCTCCCTTTTGATATATAGTATTACATTTTTTGTGTGCTGTTCCAGTGGTTTTCTGAGACAGTAAATTGTATGGGAGGAGGTTGTCCATTCTTCTCTTACAGAGCAGCTGGGGGAGTCCAATCATGTGCCTTTGTGATCGCAGCACAGCTTCTTACTACTGGACCACCAGAGGTCCACAGTATTATATAATTGTGTGTGTGTGTGTGAGAGAGTGTGTGTGTGAGAGTGTGTGTGTGTGTGAGTGTGTGTGTGTGTACACACACATGTTATTATACACCTTTATCTCATATATATCTATATATAGAAGCTCTGGTGGCCTAATGGTAAACTGTGTTCCAATCTCAAAGGCACACAGTTCAAATTTACCAATTGCTTTGTGGCAGAAGGATCGGCAATCTTCTCCCATGCCATTTACTGCCTCTGAAAACTTTCAGAACGTACAAATCAGTCTTGGAATAAGTGCAGCCAGAGTGCTCCTTAGAAACATGGTGAGACTCCATTGCATGTACTTTGGACAGCTTCTCAGGAGAGGTAAGTTCCAGGAGAAGTACATAATACTTAGAAAAATAGAAAGTCAGCAAAAAAGAAGACCTTTGAGTGAAGAGTGAGCCTGGAAGCTCTCATGGTCTTGGGAAGCTGTGAGCAGAAGGCAGAAAGCCACATCACCTTCCAGCCAGCTAGCAACCCAAGTGGTACCTACTGAAGCCTTGGGGCCTCTCTTTGTCCCTGGCAGGAGTGAGCAGAGGGTGAGAAGTCATGTCTTTTCCTGCCTCTAGCCAGGTCCTTTTTTTTTATGTGACTCCAGCAGAACCTGGAGAGGGCCTGAGCCTGCTCTGTGATCACTGACCAGTAGAGATCAGAGGACTGGGAAGCCCTTCAATGACCACCACTCCAGGTACCTGAGGCCCTCAACCTCAGCAGTGAGGTGAGAGCCTAGAGGCCACACCATCAAGGACCCAGCCTAGCTGGGAAGCCAGGCTTCTTGGCACTCAATCTAGAGCACCACAGTGTCACAGAAGAAGCAGACAAGTTCAAACTCCACAAAAAGCCATAGCAAGATTGCATTCCAAAAAGTGAGCAAGATTTGGAGTCAATGGATCTGCTATGTAATTAAAAAATAAGAATAATAAACTCTTTTTGCTGGATGAAAGAAAAAAATGGAACACACAAATAAAATCCTAGAGGTACTTTAAAAAGTCATAAAAGAAAAAATAATAAAACAAATGAACTACTAGAAATCGCAAAGGAAAGAAAAGAAACAGAAATCTAGAATAATAAAACCAACATTTCAGAAACTGTCAACATGTTGGAGAGACAGATGAACGGAATTGAAGAGATGTATAGCAACCCTATGAACAACAGCTCTGCATCTAGTTCACCCTGTACCATCCTCCTGATCTGTCATATGAAAACCCATTAGGGTAGTCAGATTATCAATCCATCGGTTGGAGGGTCTTTCTTTCTCTGACCAAGTATCTTTATCCATCCTCCTCTTCAAGGACTGATTCCTCCTGAAAATATGCCAAAAATAAATGAGATGAAGTTTCACCATCTTTATCTTTAGAGAGCATTCTGATTACACTTCCTTCAAGACACATTTGATTCTTCTGTTATTGTCCATGGTGTATTCAATATTTGTCACCAACCTCACAATTCAAAGACATCAATTCTTTGGTCTTCTTTGTTCATTGTCCAACTTTCAGAATGCATAGGTAGAAACAGAAAAAGACCAGGGCTTGTATGAGGCCCGTTTTTTTGTCTTTAAACTGATACCCTGACCCTTTGGAATTTTGGAAAGGCTCTTGACAGCAGATTTTGCAAATGTAATATGCCTTTTGAGTTCTTGGTTGCTGTTACCATGGTTGTTGATTCTGGATCTAAGTAAAATGAAATCATTGACAACTTCAATATTTTCTCCATCTATCATGATATTGTCTGTCAATCTAGTGGTGAAGATTTTTGTTTTCTTGATGTTGATGTGTAACTCACATTGAAGACTGTAGTTTCTGATCTTCTGCAGTAAGTGCTTCAAGTCTTCTTCACTTTCTGCAAACTACGTTGTGTCATCTGCACAATGCATGTTGCTGGTAAGTCTTCCTTCAATCCTTATGCCACATTCTTCCTCATATAGTCCAGCTTCTTAGATGATTTCTTCAGTTCTTCAGTAACATAATTACACAGGTAATAACGCACAAGTAAATATCTTTCTGATACTCTACTTTCAACCAATATCCATATTACAGCAGCAATGATAGCCCTTATTCTACTTCCTCTACCGAACCTGGCTTGAATTTCTGAGGATCTCTGTCAACGTACTGCTGTTTAAGAAGATGTTACTTGTTGTTGTTGTTGTTGTTGTT
>NW_006399752.1:2071260-2081535 GCF_000299155.1 Elephantulus edwardii | reverse complement strand
ATCAGGAATGTTGACTATGGAGTCAAGCAAACTAGAACTGTCAACAATCTTATTCTCTTCAACGTCCATACTAATGCTACCAATTGGCCCAGTCTTTTCTTGATGTTGAGCTTCAGTATGATATTAATTACTTTTTAAAAATAATTTCCTAATTCTATTGAATCATGCTTCTTTGGAATGAGCAAAGATATGGATTTCTTTTATTTGGTTGGCCGAGTACCACTTTCAGAATTTCTTGGTATAAACTACACACACTTCTTGAAATGTATCTATAGAGACTGTTAATTCCTGAAACTTTGATTTTTTGTGTTTTGAGGTTTTTTTTTCTGAATACTTTCAGTATAGCTTAGACTTATTCTTTCAGTATCATTAATTCTTAAACAGTTAAACATTACTCAATTCTTTTTTTGGTAAAGTGATTGTGTGTTCCTCTCTTATTTTGATGCTTCCTGTATTATGCTATGTCTTGGCCATTGTTATAGTTATATGCTGTCTAGTTGAAAAGACCATAGTTTGCATCAGGCATACTTTAGTCTTTAAAATGACATTGTTTCTCTTTAGCACTTTGGAGAGATCCTTGACAGCAGATTTTCCCAATTTGGTTTCTTTATTGCTACTGCTACCATGGGTGTTGAATGTGGATCCAATAAAATGAAACTGTTTACAACTTCAATCTTTTCTTCTGTCAGGATCTAGTGGTAAGGATTTTTGTTTTTTTGATGTTGAGATGTAATCACTATTGTATGTTTTCCCATCAAAATGTCAATATGGTAACATAAGGCTTGAATTTTTCTTCAGTTCTTTCAATTTGAGACACGCCTAATGTGTTGTTCTCTTTTGGTTTTCTAATTCCAAGTCTTTACACATTTTGTTATAGAATTTTACTTTGTCTTCTTGAGCTTTCCTTTGACATATGCTGTTGTATTCTTTTGGCTTAATATTTTTCCTTTTGCTTTAGTTTGTCTATTTTCTAGAAAAAGATTTAGAATCTCTTTTCACAGCCATTTTGGTTTTTTTTCTTTTACTTTTTCTTTCATTTTTGTATTTTTTTATGAACTTTTACTTTCTTTATGTCTGATGTTCTTGATGTCATCTCACAATTCCTCTTGTGGCCACTATTGACTAAAGAACCACAGAACGTACTTTATTATTAAGTGTACTATGGTTGACTCAGAGAAGAATGGGGATACAAGAACACTTGACTGTGCTTATGCAAAACTTATACTTGCACCCTGATGCAGTTGTCAGAACACTGCCTGGTTCAAAATTGGGACGGGTGTGTTTCAAGGATGTGTCCTATTTCCATTTCTTTTCAATCTATATGTGGAACAGATTATCAGGGAAGCTGGGCTCTATGAGGAGAAGTGTGGCATCAAGATTGGAGGTATACAGGGTCATCAACAACCTGCATTATGCAGATGACACAACGCTGCTTGCTGAAACTGAGGAGGACCTAAAGTGCTTGCTACAGAGGATCAAGGACTGCAGCCTTCAGTATGGACTGAAGCTAAACATTAAGAAAATAAAGATTTTTACCACTGGGTCAATTGGCAGCATCATATCGATGGATGATGAAGAGATTGATATTGTTGACAGCTTCAGTTTGCTTGGCTCTACAATTAACACTCTTGGTACCAGGTGCCAAGAGTGTTGATTTGTAGAACCAAGCATGCTGAAAGTGTTAAGAACCTCAATCTCTTCTCCATCTATCATGGTGCTGCCAATTGGCCCAGTGGTGAGCATCTTTGTCTTTTTGATCCACAATGAAGACAACAGTCCTTGACTTTCAGCAGCAAGTGCTTCAGTGCCACATTTCTCCTCATAACGGCCAGCATCCCAGATGATCTGTTCTCCTTATAGATTGAAAATTATGGAGAAAGAATACATCCTTGACAAACTCCTTTCCTGATTTGAACCATGCATTTTTCTTCCTTGCTTTGTTCTTAGGACTGCTTCCTGATCCAAGACTAGGTTTCACAAAAGCACAATCAAGTGTTCTAGGATTCCCATTCTCCTTAATGATAGCCACAATTTGTTGTGATCCACATAGTCAATTGTCTCTTCAGAGTACTGAGAAGAAAAGATGTCAATCTAGAGACCTAGTTATACCTGATTCAATCCATGGTCTTTGCAATTATTTGCTATGCATCCAAGAGCTGGACAATGACTAAGAATGACAGAAGAATCGATGCCTTTGAGTTGTGGTGCTGGAGAAGAGCACAAAACATACAGTGGAAGGCCAAGAGAATAAACAGGTCTGTCTTGAAGAGGGTGAAACCAAGTTTTTGCTTGGAGGCTAGAATTTTGAAGATCACATACTTTGGACACCTGGCTAGAAGTCACCAGTCCTTGGAGAAGGATGTCATGCTTAGAAAGGCTGAGGGCCAGTGAAGGAGCGAAAGACCCTAGATGGGATAGATTGGCACAATTAGTGGGGTAATGGGGATGGGTGTGTCAGAGTCAGCAAGACTAACACAGGATAGGGCAGAGTTCAGAGTTGTTGTACAGATAGTCGCTATGGGTTGCAAGTGACTTGGCGGCACATAACAACAACAACAACAACACAGAAAATGTTCCAAACACTTGAACTCATTTAACAATTCCCTCAATAATAAAATGCCTTTTTATGAAGTAGTTAGAAAACATTGTATCCTTTGTGGCACCTTTGAAAGTAGTGATCTAAGACACAGGTTGTGTGTTGTTTTTGTTGTTGTTGTGTACCATCAAGTCAGAATGGACCTGAGGCTGACCTTCCAGTGGGTTTTCAGAGGCAGTAAATCACAAAGGAGCTTGTCCATCCTTTTCCCGCAGAGCAGCTGGTGCATTCAAACCACATGCCTACGCTGGCAGCTCAATTCCTCACTGGTAAGTCTCCAGAGCTCTCCAGTTGTATATACAAATATCTAAATATTTTTAAAAGGAAATTTAATTATTAGTTAGATAGTTTAGTGTATTCAAAAAAGAAAAGTGGCTGCTTTAACAGGGTAGTTGGTAAGCCTGATAAATGGTATCATTAGTAAAGCACAAACGAGCTAAGGAAGGAAGAATTATAGAGTAAGAAAGAAACAACTAGATCTGCTTTCAGAAATATTTCTTCCTAAAATGCTTTTCTCTAGACTGTGGACTCTCACTTTCACAGTATAACACTTTGTGTCAGTGGAAATCAGAAATTATAAAAGTGAAAAAATAATATACAAACTTAGGTTCACAGTGAACAAATAAGCAGTGTGTTAGGCCCATCATTTGTGGAATTTGTCCCTTCCCTGGAAATTTTATACTTCCTGTAAGTAGTCATCATTTAAAATGCCAAGTCGTGTGGTGCTGGAAAAAATCCTCATCGAATCTGTTTCATTTTTTTTTCTCTCACATTTGTTTTCTGTTTGGATTCCCTTTTGATGACAGTTATTGTTTCATAAAGTTTATGTCCTTCTTTGCCTGTTAATTGTTTTGTTCTCTGTGCCTTTGTTTCTTTGCAAGGAGAAGACAATGTGGGAAGGCTATGTAGGGCAATGACTGGAGTACATGTTGAACCATGTCACATTTCAGCTTGGGCTCAATAACACTCAACAAATCATAGTTGTAGCTCTGTTTTTTCAACTGTACAACACAGTTCCATTACTTAAAATATATTTTGGCTCATGTAATCAAGTCTCAAAACAGACAATATTGAAACTAAATAGATATATAGTTCTTGTTCATATTAAATCTGAGTTAATAGTATTATTCTACTCTGGGAAATCATGAGGGCTCCACAGACAGGATACTAATGAATCAGAAGGCTCTCTGGTGGTATGTGCATTATGTGTTGTGGTGCTAGGTCAAAAGGTCAGTGGCTCGAGTACATCATCTACTCTGTGGGGGGAAGAGGGGCAGTCCCCTTATAAAGGTTATGGCCTTAGAAATTTGTTCTAGAATTGCTGTGATAAGGAATCAGTAACTACTGCTGTGTTCCATTAAGTTGGAACTGACCCATATCTGACCCTTCAGAGGGTTTTCAGAGGAATGGGAGATTTCCTATTCTTCTTCTGTAGAGAAGCTGGTGGATTCAAACTGTGCGCCTTCTGGATGGCAGCACTGCTTTTTTGCCATCAGGCCACTGGAGACTACTATACATGAATGTAAAGATAGATGTTGTTGTTGATTGCTTTCGAGTCAAGCACGACTCATAGCGACACTATGAACAAAAGGCCTGAAGCCCTTCTACAACTATAAACATTTTAAAAAGTTCATAGACTTTTCGAGGAATGTTATTTAGGTAGTGGATGCCACTCCTGCTCCCAAGTTTTGTTGTTACATACCTTCAAATTAACGACAACTTTTAGTGATCGTATCCTATCCTATGAACAACCCCAAACCTTGCCCTGTCCTGTACCATTCTCAAGTTCACTGTTGGAGTCACTGTGTCAGAATATCTCGTGGAGGATCTTTCTCCCTTTTGCTGACCCTCTGCTTTTCAAAGCACAATGTAGTTTTGAAAGGACGGATACCTTCTAACAACATTCTTAAATTTTCATCATCCTTGTCTGAGAGGAGCATCTGGGCTGAAATTCTTCCTAGACACATTATTGTTTTCAGTATTCTCCTATTACATTATTGTATTATTTTTATTTTGAAGGTTTTCTGAATTTAAAACCACGTTAGTTTTAGTGAATCTCTTTTTCCATATAGAATTATGTCTTTTTCTCTGCTGGAAGACAATCTGTATATTATATTGTTACACAACTAATGTGTACCTCATGCATATTTTCCCTTTTAGACAAATCTAAAAATCCAAAAGGATTTTTTTTTAAAATATAAGTGGTAATTTGAGAGCAACCAAAAGAAATATTTATCTCCTAGCATCTCATCTACTAACAATTCAAAGAGACTCTTACATTAAGACAATGATTCTGGGTCATCCTAATTAATAATTTAACATAATTTGAAAACACTTCAAAACAGGGATTTAAGTAGCAAGTCTTTATTTAGCTGAAATGATTTTAAAAATTGTCTACACTTTTTCCCCCAGAATAGAATTTATTATTTTATTAATTTAAGTATTTTCAGTGAGCAATTTTGTCATCAGAAATGCATAATAAATACAATTAAGAAATTTAATATACTTACCATTTTACAGCTAGAACTCTTGGAAGTTTACTTCATTGGGGCCTCCTGGTAAAAGATTATAGGATAAATTCAGATATATCTGGGAAAAGATCAGGAAGATACTAAATTTACAAAAATAGCCTTATTCTCTATCTCGTACCCCCAAACTGTTAAAAGCGCATACCTCAAAATTACTGCAAACATGTTGGTTCCGATTCATAGCAATCTTCCATCAGTTGTTCCACTCTGTAAATTACACAGGAACAGACTTCATCTTTCTCCTGATGTACTGCTGATGGGTTTAAACCACTAGACATGTACAGCCTTTGAGTTAGCACTGCAACTTGCTATAGATTTTATCTGCTCTAGTTAGTAACTCTGGAATATTTCAAATTAAGGATAGATTTCTGGAAATGTAGGCATAAATAAAATTTCAAGTTTAACTACCTTTATATTTCATTCTATGAGAAAGTACCTGTATTTGTTCACCAACTGTAACAAAGGTTCTGATAATTTTCCATGATCTAAACACTTAAATTCTAAGCTAGAATGCACTGTTTGTTAATTGATGAATACACTGATGTTACAAGATAAACTGTGCATCCTTTAGAAGCATAAATTCGAGTCTCCGAGAGGAAGTTAAATCAAAGCAAAGAAAAATACTTAGGGGTAGAATGAGACACCCATATGAATTTTCCAGATAAAGAAAAGAGAGAGTTCAAAGAAATTTTAAACAGTGAGGACAATTTAGATTTGCTTAAAGAGTTTTCTCTGCTTTACTCTTAAGAATTTTTCAGTGAGGAAGTTGGGAAATTAGTACTTAAGTTTTTGAGGTTGTATCTATTCTCACTCCAGACCATGAACATTGTGTGAAATATCTGAGTGGGGAATTTAAAAAAAGACCCTGGCCATAATCAATTAAGAGATAGCTAAATGCCTATCCATTCCCATTACACGAAAAGAATAATGGTTTACCAAAAAGGAAACTATCTCATGATACTATCTAGAGATGATCTCACTTAAGCCAGAATCTTAACAAAGTTATTTGATTTGAAGCCTTGTTCTATCATCAGGAAAGGGAGCTGTGGTGGCATAGCCCTTTAAGAATTGTGCTACAAATCCAAAACTTACATCTATCTGACATTAGAGTCTACTGTAGGCCCCTCCCATGTGACTTACTGCTTAAAAAATCCAGTGAATGGTCATCTGTGGGTTGGTTCCTACTCAGTATCAATGGGAGGGAGGAACACACACACACACACACACACACACACACACACACACAGACTTTCAGTATTAGAAGCTTGTAATGGTTATGTTTCAATTTGGCCAGGCCACGATTCTCTGTGGTATGGCAGATATTATATAGTAATTTTCCATTTTGTGATCTGATGTGAACACTCTGTCAGTTGAAACACGAGCTTTCCTGGGCCTGTGGCCTGTATTCACAATGTACGGATGTTCTGGTAAAGCACGTTCTCTCACAAACTTTCATCCATCTAATTACCTCTGACCTCCAGCTTTTGGAACTTGAACCACCATTCTGCTACCTGACATATTCTGATTTGGGGATTTTAACAGCATCTGAAACCTAATAAAGGAGATATGGTGGCTTAGCGGTAAGGATTTGTGCAAAGGTACATGGTTCAAATCCATCAGCTGGTCTGTAGGAGAAAGATAGACAATCTCCTCCTGTGCAATTTTACTGTCTCTGAAAACCAACTTAAGGATCATCTATGGGTAAGTTCTGACTCAATGGTACACAACACCAACATGCCATTAACAAACAATCAACCTGCCTGACCTGCTAGTTTTTTATGTGTCAACTTTGTAACCAGGTAAATTGTAACCAGCATGACTCACAGGTTTTGGTCTTGCCAGTCTCTATACAACTGTATAAGTAATTACCTTTAAAGAAATCTCTGTCTTTATAACGATGTATGTGTGTATTTAACTATATATCTATGTTGTTTTTGTTGTTATATGCTGATGAGGCACCTGAGAATCACTGTGATCCTATGTACAATAGCTCTGATCTTTGCCCTATCTTGAGCCAAAATCAGTCTCTGACACCACCTACCCCAATTATCCCAGTTACTATATCAACCAGTCTCATCTAGAGTCTTTCTCTCCTGTACTTTCCCTTCATGCTCCCAAGCATGATGTCCTTCTCCAAGGATTGGTACCTCCTGGGCACATGTCCAAAGTAAGTTAGACAAAGCTTCAAAATTCTTGGCTCCAAGGTGCAGCTTGGTTTCACCCTCTCAAGGGTAGACCTGCTTGTTTCTCTTGACACTGCATGATATGTATGCTCAATACTCTTCTCCAGCACTACAACTCTTCTTCTATTATCTTTAGTCATTGGCCAGCTCTCTAATGCACAGCAAGTAATCGCAAAGACTATGTCTTGGATCAGACTTGCCTTAGTCTCTAGACTGACATTGCTCTTCAGCACTCTGGAGAGGTCCTTGAAGCATATTTTCCCAATGCAGTTCACCTTTTAATTTCCTGATTGCTAGTGCCACAAATGTTGATTGTGGAACCAAACAAGCTTAAATTGTGAACAAGCTCAATCTCTTTTCTGTCTATCATGATGTTGCCAATAGGCCCAGTGGTGAGAATCTTTATTTTCTTGATGTTGAACTTCAATCCATATTGAGGACTAAAGTCTTTGAACTTCCTCAGCAAATACCTTAGGTCCTCCTCAGTTTCAACAAACAAGGTTGTGTCATTTGTATAGCATAACTTGTTAGTGAGTTTTCCTCAAATCCTCATGAACATTTCTCCTCATAAAGTCCAACCTTCATAATGATCTATTCAACATATAGATTGAAATGGTGTGGAGATAGGATCCAGCAACTATGTATACCTTTTCTGATTTTTGAACCATACACTTTTTCCTTGGTCTATTCTGGTGATTGCTTCCTGATCCAAGTGCAGATTTTGCATGAGCACAGGTAAGTGCTCTGAGATTCCTACTCTTTCAAGGTTAGCCACAATTTTTTGTGATCTACACTGTTGAATGCTTTGCATAGTCTATGAAACACAGATAGACATTTATCTGGTACTCTCTGCTTTCATCTGAGATTCATCTAACATTGGTTACAATGTGCCTAGCGCCATGGCTTCTTCTAAACCCCACTTGCACATCTGGTAATTCTTTGTCCCAATCATTTTTTGGATAATCTTCAGCAGGATCTTGCTTGCTTGTGATATTAGTGAAATTGTTTGATAATGTCCACACACTGTCAGATTATCTTCTTTTGGAATGGGAATAAATATGGATTTCTTCCAGTCAATTGGCCAGGTAGTTGTCTTATAGATTTCTTGGCCTAACCCGGTAAGTGCATCCAGTGCTGCAAATGTTTGTTGAAATATGTCATTAGTATGACTTCAATTCCTGAGGATTTGTTTTGTGCTAATTCCTTCAGAGCAGCTTGAACTTATTTAATAATACAGTCTTCAATATGATTTGCAGATTAACATCAAGAAAGCAAAGGTTCTCACCACTGGTCCTATTGGTAGTACCATGATAGATGGAGAAGAGAATGAGATTATTAATTTCAGCTTGCTCAACTCTACAACCCTTGCTTAGAAAAGGACAATGTGCTTGGAAGGGTGGAGGAAGAGCACAAGAGAAGACCCTACATGAGATGGATTGACACAGTAACTGGGGTAATGAGTGTAGGTGTAACAGAAACAATGAATTTGGCTCAGGATAAAGCAGGATATTGTGCATAGGGTTGCTCTGAGTCACAGTCAACCCAACAGCATATAATAACGCAACAACACATATACCTAATATTACATATTAATATTAGGTAGATGTGGTTTCAGTAGATAACTTTAAAAAATTAGCTTTCTATCCATTGTGTTAGCCTTCACAGGAGAAGTAGTCTCCAGCTACCTTACCCGTGGACACATGATTTTGCAAATCATCTACAACTGTGGGACCAATATAAGAGAGTGTTTTTTTACACTGTAGGTGTATATGAAGACACCAACAGGAGTGGTATCATGACTTGTTGGCTTAGCCCAAGCCTGCTGGAAGATGATGAGTTGTCTGTATTGAAAAATTGTATAATGCAGAGTAAACATCCAGCTGCATCCAGCTTGGCTCATTGCTCACCAGTTTCTACAAAGAAACAGCCTGCATATCTACTATCATGTAAGTCATTCCCCTAATGGGTCTGAGTCTTTGTAGGACCTACCAGCACATTACCAAACCCAAGGAATATAGAGGAACTATGGAAAGGAATAGGAGGAAATGTTGATATTAGAAATCATGGACTTATACAGCAAGTTAAGCATTTAGGACTACCTAATGCAAGACTTCTTATAGCTTGCCTGCTATTAATCTTAGCAGAATGAATAATAAAAAGAGTATATAAGATATAGATTATATAGGGTGGGAGATTTTTGTTTTCCTTTTAAACTGCCATAAGTTCAAGTTGGGTTTAGAGAAGGCCATGGCATCAGGAATGTAACTTCAGATTTCAGAAAGATCCTGACTGAAAGCAAAGATTACTAGAAGAATGTCTATTTCTGCTTTTTTTTGAAAATGCCTTTCTTTAACTATGGACATCTATCAAAGTTCATCTCGTTTCCATAGCCGTGTTGTTTAGGAAGTGGATAATCACCATTAATCTATGACTGATATTAGCCCATATTTTCAGTTCTCCATTGAATCTTTCCTAATTCTTTCTCCACTCACCCTCTACTTACCAAACTCTGTTATTCTAATTATCTCCTCTCTATCTTTTGCTCCTCTACCTCCTTTCTCTGCTCCATTTGAAAATTTATGCCCAAGTTATTCTTCTATTTTAACAATAATACTCTTACAGAATATTTGTCCTTATAAGGCTTAGTTTACTCAGCATAATTCCCTCTAGACTCTCTCATGTCATATAGTATTTTTAAAAATTCTAGCTCCTTAGTGCTTCATAGTATTCCATTGTGTAAATGTGCCATAATTTCCCAATCCATTAATTTGTTGTATCCACCCTATTTTTACAACTATCCTTTTGTTATGGTATTTGCCCTTTTTTATTTTATTAAATTTTATTAGTTTTAATGAACATTTACAGGGATTTTGGGTTTTCATTCCTTCCTTGCTGCACCATTCTCTCTACCCTCCTCCCCAGTTTGTTCTTCTTCCCCCGCCCTCCGAATGTCTGTTTTAATTGTCCA
>NW_006399752.1:2059221-2070066 GCF_000299155.1 Elephantulus edwardii | reverse complement strand
TCTTCCCGGGTCTCTTCTAAGTCCCTCTCGTGGTGGAACCCCGTCTGGCGGCGGCGTTCTCCCGTCTGGGGGGTATTTGCCCTTTTGTGACGGAGATACTTCATTCAGCATAATGTCTTGCACACTCATCCATGTTGTGCAGTATTTTAGAGAGTCATTATTTTTCAGTATTGCATAATATTCCCTATCTTTGAAATTTTATCTCTATCTTTATAAAGTTCATTTTCTTTCTTCATGGATGATGCCCTAGATGTCATTCTATAAGTTGTCTCATCTTTAATTATTAGGATCCAAGACAATACAACTATTATTAAGATTGTTTTTAATTATTTTGGGATGCACTCAGGGTCCCATTTTGGTTCCATGACATTGTTTTAATTTTCTTCAACTTTAATTTGAACTTGCATATGAGTAGTTGATGGTTTATTCCACAGTGAGTCTCTGGCCTGGTTTTTGGTTTTGGATTGTTTGGTTTTGGGTTTTTTCTGCGGGGGGGGGCTCATATGTCTGACTTGGTTTTGATGATAGATCTTGAGCTTCCCCACACCTCTTTCCACAGATATGGACAACGTGATTCCTTTATAGTCCATTAGGTGAAGCCTATGTATACAGTTGCCATTTTGGTGGTTGTGGGGTTTTTTAATTAAGGAATTTTCAGTTAATAATAATTTATTGTAAAAAATTCTATCATTGAATGTCTAACTTCATTTTGGTCAACAACTCCATATTCTCTAAATACCAGTTCCACTTTGTCTCTAACTTTTACATTCCAGCCAGCAATTATTATCAGTGCATTTTGCTTTATAGTCAATCAATTTCATTCTGCAACAGTTGGTTGAAATCCTCAATTTCTTGATCTTTTGACCTTTTTTATTAGTAAGTATATTTGAATAATGCTTTTATTAACAGGACTTTCTTATATGCATATTGAAAGTATCTTATCCAACAGCAACCTGTGTCATGCAGATGGTACAACCTTGCTTGCCAAAACTGAGGAGGACATGAAGTATTTTCTGCAGAAAAGGTCAAGGACTATAGCCATCAATATGAATTGAAACTCAACCTCAAGAAAACAATGATTCTCACCACTGGCCCAATTGGCAGCATCATGATAGATGATGAACAGATGGAGATTGTTAACAGCTTCAGTTTGCTTGGCTCCACAATCAACACTCTTGGTACCGACAGCTAGAAATTCAAAAGACAAATTGCATTGGGAAATCTGCTCTTGGGGACCTATCCACAGAACTAAAGACCAACGATGTCAGTCTGGAGACTGATACAGGTCATAGTCTTCTTAATAACTTGCTATGCATCAGAGAGCAGGACAATAACTAGGGATGATAGAGAATTTATGCATTTGAACTATGGTGCTGGAGAAGGGCATTGAATATACCATGGACTGTTACAAAAAGGCTTCTCTTGGAGAGGATGAGACCAGGATGCTCCTTGGAGGTAAGTATTCTGAAGCTCCACTGGACATACTTTTGGCATTTTGCAAAGAGTGACTAGTCCTTGGAGAGGGACATCATGCTTGGGAGGGTGGAGGGACAGCACAAGACAGAAAGATCCTGGATGAGATGAACTGACTCAGTGTCTGAGGTCAGGGGGGTGGTTGTGTAGGAGATGATGAAGTTGGCTCAAGATAGAGCAGGCTTCAGAACTGTGTAAATAGGGTCACTATGAGTCACAAGCAATGTGATGGCTCTTACAACAACAATGTTATGCTATCATTCACAGAAGTGTACTTCAGACTAGATCTTGAAATGCTCTTTTTGATGATGATTGCCACACCATTCCTCATGGCACAAGGGGTATCATTGTTGATGTCAGATGGGCCTTGGTTGAAAAGAGAGTCTACCAAAAAATTTTTACTTCTGTTTTATTTATTTTGAAAAGGAATTTAAGTGTGTGGATCATAACAAATTATGGTTAACACTTAGAGAATCCCAGAATATTTAATTGTGCTTATGATGAACTTGTATTTATAGACTATGAAAGTGATGTCCAAACAAAACAAGGTACTATTGCATGGTTTAAAACCAGAAGTGGTGTTTGTCAAAGTTGTATCACTTCTCTTTAGCTATTCAAATCATTGTTGTTGTTATGTGCCATTGAGTCACTTGCAAGTCATAGTGACCCTATGTACAAGAACCCTAAGCCCTGCTATATCCTGTGCCAACCTTACTGTCTCCAACACACCTACTCCCATTACTCCAATCACTGAATCTATCCATCTCATCAAGGGTCTTCCTCTCTTGTGCTGTCCCTTCCCTCTCCCAAAGATGGTGTCCCTCTCCAAGAAATGGTCTCTCCTTGCAACATGCCCAAAGTATGTCAGATGAAGCTTCAGAATCCTTGCCTCCAAGGATTAGCCTGCCTTCACCCTCTCCAGGACAAACCTGTTTGTTCTCCTACATTCTTCTCCAGCACCACAGCTCAAAGGCATCAATTGTGTTTCTATTATCCCTAGTCACTGTCCAGCTCTGTAATACATAAAACACAATTGCAAAGTGTCCAGCCTGACATCTTTGCTCTTTAGTTAGTACTCTGGTGTGGTCCCGGACAACTGACTTTCCCAATGCAATTTTTTTCTCTTGATTCCCTGGCTGCTGGTACCAAGAGCGTTGATTGCAGAACCAAGCAAACTAAAACTGTTAAAAATCTCAATCTCTTTGTCATCCATAATGATGCTGCCGATTGGCCCAGTGATGAAAATCTTTGTTTTCTTGATGTTGAGCTTTAATCTATATTGAAGGCAGTAGTCCTTGACCTTCTGCAGCAAGTGCTTCAGGTCCTCCTCAGTTTCAGCAAGCAGAGTTGTGTCATCTGCATAACACAGGTTGTTGATGAATCTTTCACCAATCCTGATGCCACATTCCTCTTCGTACAGCCCAGTATCCTAGATATGGAGACAGAACACATCCCTGGCAGACACCCTTCCCAATTTTGAACCATGCAGTGTCTACTTGCTCTGTTCTGATGAGTGGCTCTTGGTTCAAGTATAGATTTTACATAAGTAAAAATGTTTTGGGATTCCCATTCTTCTCAGAATTAGCCACAGTTTGTTGTGATCTACACAGTCAAAAGCCTTTTCATAAATATGGACATTCCTCTGGTATTCCTCTTGCTTTCTGCCAAGATCCATCTAACATTAGCTATATTATCCCTGTACCACAGCATTTTCTAAACCCAGACTGCCTATCTGGCAGTTCTCTGTTGATGTGTTGCTCCAATCGTTTTTGGATAATTTTCAGCAGAATCATGCTTGCATGTGATATTAGTGATATTTGATAATTTCCACACTCTGTTGGGTGATCTTTCTTTGGAATGGGAACAAATACTGATCTCTTCCAGTCAGCTGGCCAGATGGCTGTTCTCCAGCTTTCTTGGCCCATCTTAGTGAGCACATCCAAGGCAATGTCTATTTGTTGAAATATGCTTGTTGGTATGTCATCAATTCCTAAAGCCTTGTTCTTTTCCAATTCTTTCAGAGCAACTTATACTTCCTCTTTCATCACCACAGGCTCTTGCCCATACGTGGTTTCATGAAATTCTTCTTTGTCAGTCAATTTCTTCTGGTACAGTTATTCTATATACTCCTTCCATCTTCTTTTAATGCTTCTTGGATTATTTAACATTCTGCCCAAAGCATCCTTAAGTATTGCCACTCATAGCGTGAATTTTTCTTTTCAATTTCTTGAGCTTAAGAAATGCTGAGTGAGTTCAGCACTTTTGATTTTCTGACTCTAGCTCTACAGAAACTGTATTATATGAAGAGCAATAGAGGTTGGAGGAAGATTTATCAACAATATGCTTTATGCAGATAACACAAATTACCTACTGAAAGTGAAGAAGACCTGAAACACTTCAGAGACTCTAACCTCCAAATATGCAACACCATGATAAATAGAGAAAATATTGAAGATGTCAATTATTTCATTTCACTTTGATTCACAACAAACACACTTGGTAGAAGCAGCAGTCAAGAAATCAAAACGCATGTTACATTGAGGAAATTTGCTGTCTAGGATCTCTCCAAAGTGCTAAAGAACAAGGATGTCATTTGAAAGACTAACATATACCTGGTATAAGCCATGATAGGTAATTGCTTCCTACGTACCTGAAAGTTGGACAATAAAAAAGGATGACAGCAAAAGCATCAATGTCTTTGAATTGTGGAGGTTACAAAGAGGATTTGATATCCTATGGTCTTCCAGAAGAACAAACCAATCTGTCTTGGAAGAAGTGAAACCAGCTTGCACTTAAGGGCAAGGATAATGGCAGTTCATCTCGTGTACTTTGGGCATATTTTCAGGAAGAACCTCCTTAAGAGAGATGTTGTGCTTGGAAATGTACATGGTCAGTGAAGGGAGAGGAAGACCCTGCAAGAGATGGATCGACACAGTGACCAGCACAGAGGGCCTAATTAGGGCTCAAATCATAAAAATGGCACAAGTTGGGGCAGGATTTAGATCCCTATGAGTTGTAGCGAACTCAAAAACACCTAACAAAAACAACTCCAAATTGTTGCTGTTGTTAGGTGCCACTGAGTCAAGTGCGACCCATAGTGACCCTCTAACCCAAACAACAGACCTGAACCCTGTCCTATCCTGTGCCATTTTCATATTCCCTGACACACTAGAGCCCATTGTGGCAGTCACTGTGTCAATCCACCTGGTTGCGGGTCTTCCACTCCTTCACTGACCCTGTGACTTTCTCAGTACCATGTCTCTTCAAGGAATAATACCTCCTACCAAGATGCCCAAAGTATGTTAGGCTTTATCACCTTTGACTCCAATGAACATTCTGGCTGCACTTTCTTCAAGACATACTTGTTTGCTCTTTTGTCAGTCCATGGGGTGTTCTAGATTCTTCTCTTGCACCACAGCTTAAAGACATCAGTTCTTTTGTCATTCTTATTCATTGTCGAGCTCTCAGATGTATGTCAGCCACACTTCAGTCCTCAAACTGACATAATTACTCCTCATCAATTTGGAGAGCTCCCTAACTGCATATTTTCCCAGTGCAATGTATCTCCTGATTTCCTGACTACTGATACTAAAGGTATTAATTGTGGATCCAAGTAAGATGAAATTGTTGACAGTTTCACTCCTTTCTCCATGTGTCATGGTGTTGCCTATTCATCCAGTGATAAATAAAAACTCAAAGTACCTTCCATTAATTAATTAATGAAACTTGACATGTAAGATGAACTCTGTTTGCTATCCTTGACTAATGGTTAAGGATGTAGGCACTGATATGAGACTGCCTGGATTCAAATCACAGTTCTACTCATTTATGAGCTGGGCAAATAATATGAGAAAAATACTTACTTTCTGTTGTTGTTATCCTGTATCATCACATCAGAAATTGCTCATAGTGATCCATAGTGGGCTTTCAGAGGCAGTAAGCCGTACGGGAGGAGATCGTCCATTTTTCTTCAGCAGAGAAGCTGTTAGATTGGAAACATATCACTTCAGATTGACAGCTCAACTCCTAATCATTGAGTCTACCACAGCTCCTATTTACCTTCCTTAAGCCTAAATTAATTGTCTGTAAAATGTGGATAATAATAATAATAATACACCAAATGTTACCGTAATATTTAAACAGGATGTTCTTTTAATTACATAGTACATTATCTAGCACCAATTATTATTATTTACATGAATATTTTCTATTTGAGATCTCCAGAGAAAGCTTGGCACATGATTTTAAATCTAAGCAAATCTTATTTGCCTACATATTCTGACTTTAAACAAGATATTAAGCTTTTATTTGAAGACTACAAAAACAGTTGAGGAATCTTTTAAGGTGGGTTTAGACTGGCTGGACCTGTGAATGACTCGCTCTACAGCACAAGACCTGTCACTCTCTAGATTCAACCACTTTAATGGTGGTCCTGTATGGGTAAAGACTCTCTTCAAGGTTTTCTATCCACCTATAGAATTTGTGGTGGTAGATGAATCTTATTTAATTTAAAGCTCTCCCTCATTCTGAAGCGTTGCAAAGAATATATCATTTTATAAATTTTTGTTATTGAAATGCACAGCTTAGAAGAGTAACTACTAAAAGCTTTCCTTCCATGGGAACTCATGCTTTAAAAGTGTAACATAAAACCAAAACAAAGGGCAGACTGGCAGAAATACGCATATCCACTTAGGGACAGATGGATTGAATCTGCACTTGCATTGGTAGCCAATTAGGTAAGTGAAAACTTCTGCTTTAGTGTTTTAGTTTCAAAAAAATTGATATAACAGAAGTTTGATTATAGTAACTGAAATTACAAATAGAATCATAGTACAGTATTTTAATTGGAAACCAGAAACTTGTGTAGCTTTTCATTCCTTCTAAACATTTTAGTCTTGGACATTTTTGGAAGGGTATGTGAAGTCTTAATATGTTATGTTACTTAAAAATTAGTTACACAGAAATTCTAGGAAAGAGGAACTCAAGGGTGGTGGTGGTGGTTGTTAGGTACTGTTGATTCCAATTCATGACAACCCTAAGAAGAAGAGATCGAAAACTTGCCTTATCTTACGCCACCCTCACACTCTCTGCTGTGCTTCAACTTGACGTGGTAACACCTGTCAATCCACCTTCCTGAAGCTCATCCTCTCCTTTGCTGACCTTCTTTACCAAGCACGATGTGCTTTTCCAAGGACTGGACCAAAGAATGTGACTTGAAGTGTCACCATCCTTGTCTCAAATAAGCATTCTGGCTGTACTTCTTGGAAGTCCATATTCAATATCTTTACCAGCATCACAATTCAAAGGCACCAGTTCTTTGGTTTTCCTTATTTACTGTCCAACTCTCACATCCATAAGAAGCAACTGAAAATCCCATGACTTGGTCAGTGCCACCGTTGTTATTAAAGTGACAGCATTGATCATCCATAACAGCAACTAGCCTTTAGCACTGTGCAGAGCCCCTTAACACATTCGCCTAATATTAATGCATTGTTCAGGTTCTAAATGTTTTGAAAGGGAATGTAAAGCTTGAATATGTTCTGTAACTAAAACTCAGTTATATAAAGATTATGATAAAACAGGAACTTGAGAGTCTTGTTGTTGCTTATGTTGTTCTTAGATGTCGTTGAGTCGAGTATGATCAACAGTGACACTATGCACAACATATCTGAACCCTGTCCATCCTGTGCCATCCTCACAATCTCTGATACCCTCTCACCCATTGTTGTTGTCGCTGTGTCAATCCACACAGTTAAGAGTATTTTTCTCCTTCTCCATCGCTTCACCTACTCAAGCATGATGTTCCTCTCCAAGGAATAACCTCTCCTCGCAACATGTCCAAAGTATGTGAGATGAAGTAGCATATATTTTATTAATTATTGATTAATTATCTGTAAAATTTGTAAATAGAAGAGAATGGCAGAAAAACTATCTTAAAACCAAATCTAGATCCTTTCAGTATTTCCTGAAAGTCCTGAAGTTGAATAAATTGTTAAGTGAAAGGTTAGTGATTTGAACCCATCCAGAGAGGTTCAATCTTCTAGGGAGAGAAGATGACAGATCTACTTCCAAAATGTCACAGCCTTGAAAAGCATACGGACAAGTTCTACACTGTACACATGGCATTGTCATGATTCAGAATCAACTCTAACTTACAAGAGAAACAATATTTTCTCTTATTCTCACTTTATTCCTTTCACTGCCCAGTACCCTAATGTACTTATGTCTTTCCAGTGCTCTGTAACAATTTCCAGCAAAACTTGATCTCCAGGAGGACTCACAGAAATTCATTCAACCTAGAATAAAGCTAACATGATGTCTGGCCTCATTTGCTTCAATAATGCTAAGTAAGTAAATGAGTGGGTGACCAATGACTAATAGGTGAGTAGAATTCAAGGGCTAGGAGAGCTGGGACTAGAGACTTCTCCTGTTACGGAGTGTCCTCAGTCAGTCACTGTGCTTAGTACAGGCATAGCTGGGAGATATTGTGGGTTTCAATTCCAGTCTAACACAATAAAGTGAGTCACACAATTATTTTGTTTTGTTTCACTTTGTTCTGAGTTTTAATTAAACATTTTAGTTACTTACGTTAATAGATTATTATTAGTGCTATGGAACTATACGTTTTAATGATTCAGTGACAAACAAATATGGCTCAGAAAATTTCACTCAAATGTTGTTGTTGTTGTTGTTATGTGCCATCGAGCATAGTGACCCTATATACAGCAGACCTAAACCCTGCTCTATCCTGGGCCAATAGCACTGCCTCTGACACACCAGATGAATACATAAAAATACATTAAAATAAAAAAATAATATGATGGAAGCATGGTATCAAAGTGAAATTGTCAACGCTAAACCATTTCAGGAAGTAGCATAAGATCAAGAACTAACAGTAACGAAAAAAGAAGTCCAAGCTATTCTGAAGGCATTGGCAAAAAGTAAGGCTCCAGAAATTGATGGAATAGCAATTGAGGTGTTTCAGCAAACAGATTCAGCCCTAGATGTACTCTCTACATCAAGAAGTTTGGAAGACAACTGCCTGGCCATCTACTTGGATAAATATTTGTGCCTTTTTTTTTTAAGAGAGATGATCCAATTGAATTTAGATATTATTGAACAATGTCATTTATATCACACACAAATAAGATCTTCATAAAGATTATTAAAAAAACATGAGAACACTAAGAGTATTAGGATTGAAGAATACTTAACACCTTGTGACACACAGATGACACAACATCGCTTGCTAAATGTGAAGATTATTTGAATCATTTATGGAAGAGTATAAAGACACACACACACACACACACACACACACACACACACACACACGAAATCCCCACATTCTCACAACTGAATCAACAGGCAACATCATGATGGATGAAGAAAGATTGAAGTTATCAGTGATTTCATTTTACAATCAACAGCCTTGGAGGCTGCATTAAAGAAATCAAAGGAAGATCCAATGTCAAAAACCTCTTCACAGTGATAAAGGGCAAAGATTTCACTTTAAAGACTAAGTTGTGCATGACTAAAGTCTTGCATTTTCAATTACTTCACATTCATGAAAAAACAGGACAAAGAATAAGTGAGATTCAGAAAGAATTGTTACCTTTGATTGTGATATTGGGGATAAGCATCAAATAAACCATGGAATGTCAAAAGAACAAGCAAATTGTCTTAGAAGTGAAACTAGAGTGATACAGGGATGATAAGACTTCATCTCACATACTAAGGTCATGTTATCAGGATGGACCAGAACTTGGGAAACAAATCATGTTTTGCAAAATTAAGATCCTCTAAAGAGATGCCAACCCTCAGTAAGGTCTAAAACACAGCAGCAATTAGGAGGATAGTCCATAGCTGAGCAGAGTTTCTGTTCTGTTGTACACAGGGTTGCTATGAGTCAGAGCCACTGGACAGCACATAACATGCACACTTGTCACAAACTTTTCATTTGTAAATAAGAACAATAACTACAAAGCTCAAGAAAATGAAGGACAATAAAATGATCATCCTCAGTTTCATCAAGCAAGGTGTGTCATCTACATCACACAGGTTGCTGATGAGTCTTCTTCAAATCCAGTTCCTCTTCGTAAAGTCCAGCCTCCTAAATGATCTATTCCACATATAGATTGAAAAGTTATGTGGACAGGATATATTCCCAATACACTCATTTTGAATGATAGTACTTTAACTGATTGAATAGATATCTATAATTTGAAGTAAAGGAAGTTTCAATACATTTGTATCATGGATAAAATAACTATAATGCTTAATTGACTGTGATTCATTCAGATGATTTACCTCTTTACAAGAATAATGCATTATCATTGAGTCGATTCTATTCATGTTGACCCCATGATTGCAGAGTAGCAGTGTTTCAATAATGTTTTCTTAGCTATCATATTTATAGAAGCATATTCATAAACATACAGGCAAATCCAGTTAATATAACTATTATTCAGATATATGCACCAACAATCAAAACAAAGACAAAAAGAAATTCTTTCTATCAACTTTTACAGTCAGAAATCAAAAGAACACATAAACAAAATGCGTTAATAATAATGGGAGACTGGAATACAGAAGTTGGGAACAGGGGAGAAGAATTAGTAGTCAGAAAACATGCACTTGGTGACAGAAATGAGTCTGAAGATAAAACAATAGAATTTTGTACAATCAATAATTTATTTATTGCAATTACCTTTTATAAGAAACATAGCGATGACTATACATATGGACTTCATCTGATGCTACACACAAGAATCAGATAAACAACATTTGTGGAAAGAGTTGGTAGAGAAGCTCAATATCAGCTGTATAAACTATGCTAGGTGGTGATGATGGAACAGATCATCAACTACTTATATGCAAGTTCAAACTCAATCTAAAGAGAATTAAATCCACAAGAACCAAAATTGTACTTTAATTTTATCCTGCTTGAATTTAAAGATCATCTCAGGAAAAAGTTGGAGGCCTTGAACACTAATGAATGAAGACCAGATAAGCTTTGGGAGGATATTAAGAATATCATTCATGAAAAAAAACCCAAAATCCCAAGAAGTCATTACAAAGACAGAGGAGGAAGAAAAGACCGAGATGATTATCAGTAGACTCTGAATATTGCACTAGAATACAAAGAAATCAAAGCAAAGGGAGAAAAGTAAGAAGTTAAGGAGCTAAACAGAAGATTTCAAAGGACATCTTGGGTAGACACAGCAAAGTAATATAATGAAATGTGAGAAGAGCTGGAGTCGGAAAACCGAAATGGCCAAACTCATTCAGCATTTCTTTTTTTCTATAATTATATTTTATTAATTTTCATAAACATTTACAGAGATTTTGGGCTTCCACTCATTCATTGTT
>NW_006399752.1:2048977-2054256 GCF_000299155.1 Elephantulus edwardii | reverse complement strand
CCTTGATGTTTTTCTTTTGGGGTCGAATCTATATGGTGTTCGCTGAGCTTCCTGAATATATATTCTCTCATTCTTCATTATGTCTGGGAAGTTTTCCTTAAGCTGAAAGAAGAGCAAATTCAAGCCTTGAGTTGTAACACTTAAGTATGCTTTGGGTAGAATACTGCATTATCCAAGAAGCATTAAAAGAAGGTGGAAGGAGTACTCGGAATCACTGTATCAAAAAGAATTGCTGACACAGAAGAATTCCGTGTAACAACATATGATCAAAAAGCAATGGTGATAAAGGAGAAAGTTCAAAGTGCTCTGAAGGACTTGGGGGGAAAAAACAACCCAAAACAAAAACACCAACAAACAAGTCCCCAGGAATTTCTAGAATACCAATTGACATATTTCAGCACATGCTGCCCTAGACGTGCTCACCAAGTTACACCAAGAAATGTGGAGGACAACTATCCATCCAATTGACTGGAAGAGATCTGTATTTGTTCCCATTCCAAATAAAGGGCAGCCTAATTTGGAAATTATTGAACAATATCACTGATATCACACACAAGAAAAATCCAGCTGAAGATTATCCAAAAATGACTGGAATAGTACACATGTAGAGAACTACCAGAAATAAAACCTGAGTTTAGAAGAGGACATGACACCAAACAACGAATTGTGGCTAACCTTAAGAAGACTGGGATTTTGCTCATGCTAAACCTATACTTGACTTTAGCTGGCCTCAGAGCAGAGCAAGGAAACACTGCATAGTTCAAAATCAGGAAATGAGTGAGACAGGGATGCATCCTGTCTCCATACCTTTTCATTCTGTATGCAGAACAGATCACTTCGGAGGCTGGAATTTTGAGGAGGGATGTGACATCAGGATTGGAAAAAGATTCATCTGCATTATGCAGATGACACAACCTTGTTTGCTGAAACTGAGGAGGACCAGAAGTGTCTGCTGACGAAGGTTGAGCACTGTAGACCTCAATATGGATGGAAGCTCAACATTACAAAAACAAAGATTCTCACCACTGGGCCAATTGGCAGCACCATGATAGATGAGAAGAGATTGAGATTGTTAATAATTTCAGCTTGGTTCCATAATTAACACTCTTGGCACCAGCAGTCAGGAAATAAAAATATAAGTTGCATTTGGAAAATCTGCTGACAGGGATCTCTCCAGAGTGCTGTAGAGCAAAGGACGTCAGTCTAGAGACTAAGGTGCACCTGTTCAAAGCCATGATCTTCACAATTACTTAATACTCATCAGAGAACTGGACAATAGCCAAAGATGACAGAAAAAGAATCTAAGCCTTTGATTGTGCTTGAGAAGAGTTCTGAACAGCCCATGGACTGCCATAAAAACAAACCAGTCTCTCCTGGAGAGGGTGAAACCAGGTTGCTCCTTGGAGACAAGGGTTTCAAAGATCAGTCTCACATACTTTAGGCATGTGGTCAGGAAGGCTGGAGGGACAGTCCTAGAGAGGAAAAGCCAAGACGAAATGGTTGGCATAATAACTGGGATAAGGCGGTAGGTGTGTCAGAGGCAGTGAGACTGGTTTAGAGCAGAGTTCAGAGCTATTGTACATTGAATCTCTATGAGCTTGCAGGTAACTCAATTGCACATAATAATAACAACAACAAGAACATATCACCAAGTTTTTTTCACCATTCCTATTGGTTGGGTTAGAACTACACTTTTTAGGAAGTTAATTTGTTGCATGGAAAACATGATGTCTGCCTTTATCTAGAACAAGCCAAAGGATCAAGACTGAGAATATAACGTATGACTTATCTTTAGAAGTCACACATGATTAATTTTTCTATATTCTATTAATCAGGCAAGTCGTTGGTCAGAACAGTTAACTCACACTCAGTATGGGAATAGTCATCATAAGATGAGAATATCAAGATGAGGAGGTAAGAATTTTGTGGTTCACAGTCTATCGTCAAATATTCATGGGTGCCTGTCTCTTCCAAATGTCCACTAATAGAATTCTGTAAGTTTCTCCTCATTAGGGTATTATATTGCGTACTAGGATCTCATCAGCTAAATCAGGTCTAAATGTGGATGACACTCCTTACCTATGGTTTTTCAAGTGTAGCTCATCAAACACAATTTCTATCAAACTGAAGAACTTTAAAGGTACAAGTTACTCTCTCCTTCAATGAACGTACAACATTGGGTTAAGAACAAAATAACTACTGGAAAGTCTCTAATTTAAAATGGGAAAATTTGAGACCAGATGCATTGAGACAATCTGCTGTCAAGGACTTCTCCAGAGTGCTAAAGAACAGTGTCAGTCCAGAGACTAAGGTATCCCTGATCCACATTTGTGTTGCTGGAGGAGAGTATTGAACATGCCAGAGACCCTCGGGAAGGTGAAGCCAGGTTGCTCCATGGCAGTAAGAATTTTGAAGCTCCATGTGACATATTTTGGGCATGTTACTGGGAAGAACCAGTCCTTGGAGGAGGACATCATGATTAGAAAGGTGGAGGATCAGTGTAGAAGAGGAAGACTCTGCTTGAGATGAATTAACATGTTGACTCTGGAGATGGAATTAGGTGTGTCAGAGATAGTGAGTTTGGCTGAGGATAGGACAATGTTCTGAGCCATTGTTTGTAAGGTTATAGTTGATTCGATGGCACATAGCAACAACAACAACAACATGGTAATTACTGGCTGATAATGATTCTGAAATCCACTAGGATTGTACTGCCAGCTGGAAATCCTAAGACTCATTTGTAATACTTAAAGAATGATTCCACATGGTTCTTGTCTCCACGAGGCTTGCTCTGGTTCCACTCCCTGGGTTCCTTGTCTGCCTAATAACTGGTAACTGTGCATTCATTTCGTAGCCTGCTTTCTGCTTTTATATTTTGAGTTCCAAAGGCCATTTTCCATTTTGTGCTATCCTTACCCCTTTAGTCCAAGCTGGTGGTATTGGTACTAATAAAATCCTCTTAAAAACTTTGTCTCTTAGGGATTCATTAGACAAAACGAACATCACAAAACTCTTCAGGATAAGTTCTGCTGTATTGTGGGCTCCTGCTGACACACACCACCTTAGAAGCCTATTTAAATGGAAGGATCTGTGCTGCAAATCATTAAAAATCATTAGGCAGCCTTTACAAACAGTTCTTCAAAGCTTTAGATCTTTCTGAGTTTCAGACAAAGATTTTAAAATCACACTCTTCACTGTTTTGTTTTGGTTTTCAAATGTGTTTTCTAATTGTGCTTTTGATTCAATCTAAAAACAATATGCTAATTTTAGCATTATTGACTGCGAAGAAACAAGCAAATCTAGATATTATTTGAGTTTAAGAGTTCTTATTTTTGCTTCTTACCATCTTGCTTTTTTCCCCTTAAAAAAACCAAACAAACAGAAGGCAGGCAACACCTTCAACAATGTTTGGAAATCTCTTTATCAACAGCAGTCCATTGGGTGAGTGTTTTTGTGTTTGGTGTTTTTGGTTTTGTTTTTTTTTTAAATTGTGTTGTTTTACTTTTCACCCTACCACAGGCAATCTGGCAATCTTACTAAAGTCTAAGCTATAGTTTAAAAGTCATGGATCTAATTTGGTAGAACCCTGGAAATTGAACAATAAAAGATGGAAACTTTTTTTTTTAATGAGGGAAGCTTGCATACAGACTGACACTGACAGAGTTCCTTATAATTAATCTGGATCCAAGCACATTACACTGAACATGGAATGGAGAACTGTGTGGGACTACCACAATGGACACATGGGCTGGTCCTGCGTAGCAGTCTGTGGCTGTGTCTATATGAGTCAAGTCCCGTGGTGATAGTTTGTGAGGAGCTAAGTAGCAGGACAGTGTGAGGCCCCTCATGGGACCCCAAGTGTTTTCTTCAAGAAAGGTATGTGCAAGCCCTCTGAGTTTGTAACTGTCATGCCTGCTCTGTATCTGCATGGGTGGAAGATTCAACTAGCTTGAACATGGCAGCCAACTAGCTGGTGGGTGTTGCTGTTAAGTACAGTTGAGTTGACTACAACTCAGTGAGTATATTAACAACAGATCTGAATGTTGACCTATCATGTGCAGTCCTAATCACCTCTCATATACTTGAGCCCATTACTGCAGTCACCATATTGATCCATTTTGTTTAAGATCTTCACTGACCCCTCTACCTTTTGAAGCATAATGTCCTTTTCCATGGACAGGCCCCTCATAACAACATGCCCAAAATATGCAAAATGATGTTTTACCATCCTTTCCTCAAAGAAGGCCCCTGGCTGCACTTTCTCCAAGACATATTTGTTGGTTCTTTTGGCAGTCTATGAGATATTCGGTACAGCAACACCACAACTGACAGGTATCAATTCTTCTGTCATCTTCAGTCATTGTCCAACTGTCAGATGCACAGAAAGTAATTGAAAATACCATGGCATGAATCAGCTCTTTAAACTGACTTCGAGTAGTTTAAAAAAAATTTAGAGTATCTCCTGAGCACATAGAGAAATCCTGGATGACAGTTTTTCCCAATGCAACATGGCTTCTATGTTCTTGAGTGCTGGTAACAAGGGTGTTGAGTGTGGATACAATCAAGATAATGACTGACAGTTTAAATTTTTTCTCCATGTAGCATGGTGTTGCCTACTGGCCCAGTGTTGAGGATTCTTGTTTTCTTGATCTTGACATGTAACCCTTGTTGAAAGTAGTGTAGGCTTTGGCCTTCTGCAGCAAGGGTTTCAGCTAGCTGGATAGCAGAGTGAACGGCTCCTGAGGTGTGAAGATCCACACGCTTCCTAGGGTAAGACCCACTGCCCTGGTGGAGACTGTTTCTAGAGAATAAAAAGAGATTTCTTCCTATACTGGAAAAGGCAGTTTGAAGAGCAGAGCTGGAATTTGTCAGGAGAGTGGTGGCTTTAGAAACTAGAGGGTGGGCTAGTGGGACTTTACTGCTAGGAACTAAACTTTTTTGTCAACAGGAGTCAAGATGAAAACCTCACTTTAAATCTGTTACTAAAAAGGAGGGGGGGACTGAAATTGTTGTTATTGTTGTTGTTGTTGTTGTGTACCGTCGAGTTGTTTGTGACTCATAGCGACCCCATGTACAACAGCCCTAAACCGTGCTCTATCTGTGCCAATCGCATTGCCGCTGACACACCCATCCCGAGTACTCCAGTCACTGAATCAATCCACCTCATAGAGGATCTTCCCCTCCTGCACTGTCCCTCCACTCTACCCAGCATGATGTCCCTCTCCAAAGACCTTTCTCTCCTTACAACACGTCCAAAGTATGTCAGACAAAGCCCCAGA
>NW_006399752.1:2044033-2045232 GCF_000299155.1 Elephantulus edwardii | reverse complement strand
TTGGCACAGGACAGAGCGGAGTTTAGGGCTGTTGTACATAGGGTCGCTATGAGTCGCAGGCGACTCGACGGCACATAACAACAACAACAACATGCCATTCTCACACTTCCTGACACACTAGGGCCCATTGTGCAGTCACTATGCCAATTCACCTGGTTGAGAGTCTTCCTCTCCTTCACTGACCTTTTGCCTTTTCAAGTACAATGTCCCTTTTCAAGGAATAGCCTCTCTTAGCCAAATACCCAAAGTATGTGAGGCAAAGTTTTATCATCTTGCATCCAAAGAGTACTCTTGCTGCTCTTTTCTGACATGTATTTGTTTGTTCTTTTGGCAGTCCATGGAATACTCCATTGTCTTCTTCAATGCACAGCTCAAAGGCATCAATTCTTCATCATCATCTTCATTGTTCTTGTTCATTGTCCAGATCTCAGATGCATAGCAAGTGATTGGAATGACCACAGCCTGAAGCAGATGCACCTTGGTTCTCAGACTTACACCATTGTTACTCAGTAATTTGGAATAGTCCTTGACTGAGGCATTCTCAGTGCAGTACACCTCCTGACTTTCTCACTGCTAGCATCAAGGGATCTAAGTGGATCTAAGAAAGCTGAAGTTGTTGATAGTTTCAATTTTTTCTCCATCTATCATGATGTTGTATATAGGTCCAGTGATAAGAATTTTTATTTTCTTGACATTGAGATCCAATTGATACTGAAGGCTATATTCTTTGATGTTCTATAGCAAGTTCTTCAAGTCCTCTTCATTTTCTGCAAGCAAAGTTGTGTCATCTGCATAACAAATTATTGATTATTCTTCTTCTGATCTTGATGTCCCATTCTTCTTCACAGAGATAAGCTTCTTAGATAATTTGCTTAGCACACAGACTGAATAGGTATATAGAGAGAATACAACCTTGACATTCTTCTTTCTTAATTTAAAACCATGCAGTGTGTACCTGCTCTGTTCACCTCCCGCTCCAGGTAAAGGTTTCATATGAGCACAATTAAATACTCTGGGATTCCCATTCTTTTCAATATCAGCCACAACTTGTTATGATCCACATAGTCATATGCCTTTGTTTTTTTTGTTTGTTTGTTTTTTAAATTATTAAATTTTATTAGTTTTAATGAACATTTACAGGGATTTTGGGTTTTCATTCCTTCATTGCTGCACCATTCTCTCTACCCTCCTCCCCAGTT
>NW_006399752.1:2034398-2041873 GCF_000299155.1 Elephantulus edwardii | reverse complement strand
TACTTTGCTGAATTGGTCTAGTCAATAAAGTACAAATAGATATTCTTCTGGTATTCTCTACTTTCAAACAGAATTCATCTGACATCAGCATTGATACCTCAGGGGCTACGGCCTCTTCTAAATCCTGCTTTCACATCTGGCAGTTCCCTATCTATGTACTGTTCTAGATGTTTTTAACTTTATATTAAGCAGTATTTTCCCTTGAATTTTTTAATATCAATGATCTTATTTTATAGTTTCCACATTCTGTTTGATCCCCTTTCTTGGGAATGGGAAGAAATATAGACCGATTCCATTCCATTGACTAGAAGCTGTATCCAAATTTCCTGGCATAGACTGGTGAGTGCATCCAATTCTGCATCTGTAATTGACACAATTCAATTGGTATCCAATAGATTCATAGAGAATATTTTTTACCAAAGCAGCTTCTACTTCTTCCTTCATTACCATTGGCTCCTGCTCATATGGTACTTCCTGAAATTCTTGGATTGCATCTTAATGTCAAGAAAACAAAGATTTTTACTACTGGGCTGATTGATAGGCAACATCATTATGCATGAACAGTGAATAAAACTGTCAACAACTTCATCTTACCTGGATCCACAATTAACACCCTTTATGCTAGCAGTCAATGAATGAGGAGACATATTGCATTGGAAAAGTCTGCAGTTAGGGACCTCACCAAATTACTGAGGTGTAGTGATGTCTGTTTGTGGACTAAAGTGTCTGTGATTCAGGCCATGGTTTTTCTAATCACTTATTATGCATCTGAGATTTGGACAATGAAAAGTTGATGCCCTCGAGTTGTGGTGTTGGAGAAGAGTGCTGAGCATCCTATTGATTGCCAAAAGAACAAATAAATATATCTTTCAGAGGGTGCAGCCAGAGTGTTCTTTGGATGCAAGGATGATGAGGCTTTGCTTTACATACTTCAGACATGTTGCTAGCAGAGTCTATTCTTTGGAGAGGGAGATGATGTTTGGAAGCATGGAGGGTCAGTGAGGGACAGAAAAACCCTCAACGAGGTGGGTTGAGAAGATGACAGCTGCAATGGGCTCTCATGTGTCAGGAAGTGTGATGACGGCACAGGATAGGTAAGGGTTCAGATCTACTGTTCAAAGCTTTACTATGAGTTATATTTGACTCAACAGCACCTAACAAAGACAATGTTCCCTTGCTCTGGTCACAGAGCAGCCTCTTGATCTAGGTATAGGTTTCACAAGAGCACAATTATGTGATCTGGGATTCTCATTCTTCTCAGTGATAGCCATAACTTGTTATGACTTACACAGTCAAATGCCTTTGTATACACGGGTATTCTTCTGGTATTCTTTACTTTCATCCAGGATTTATCTGACATTAGCAGTGATATCTCTGATATCATGTCTTCTTCCAAATTCTGCTTGAATTTCTGCAGTTTCATAATTATGTACTGTTATAGCCAGTTTTGAATGATCTTCAGCAGTATTTCATTTGAAATTGTCACTAATGATGTTGTTTGATAGTTTCCATTTTCTGTTGGATCACCTTTCTTGGAATTGGGAACAAATATGAATTTCTTCCTTTCAGGCAGCTGTCCTTCAAATTTCCTGCCATAGACTGGTAAGCACACTTAGGGCTGCATTTGTTAATTGAAACAAATAATTTAACTCATGTGTAAGTTCAAACTGAGGTGGAAGAAATTAAAATAGTTCACAAGAACCAAAATATGATATTAAATATATTCCACTTGAATTTCAAAATAATCTTAAGAATAGATTTGAAACACTGAACACCAGTGATCAAAGACCAGATAAGTTGTGGGATGATATGAAGGACATCATCCATGAAGAGAGCAAAAGTTCATTAAAAAGGCAGAGGAGAAAGAATAAACCTATGCTGATATGAAAGAAGACTCTGAAAATTGCACTAGAGTATAAAAAAGCCAATACAAAAGGAAACAAAACCATAAATATGTGCATATTTATGTAAAAATATACATAACAATGTTCATCTTTATTTTAACTCATTATATAGGTGGCCATAAGAGCAAATTTTCTTTTTGAGTCAGAACCAATTCCAAGCTGACTCTCCAGCAGGTTTTCAGAGATTGTAAATCACCCAGGAGAAGATTGTCCATTCTTCTGCGGATCTGCTTGTGGGTTCGAACCAAGTGTCTTTGGGATTGAAACACAGCTTCTTAGCACTAGGCCACCAAATCTCCCTTGAGAGAGAATATAGACTCTCAGCTATTTGTGTGTGTTGTTTTATGATTCCAAATATATACCTAATCAGAGTATCTACCAATTTCTGCTTGGGAAAGACTGTATTTTACATATATAACCCGGAAGAAAATAGATGCTTTTTCACTTGTAATTTTGTTATTGGGCATAATAAACATTTACAATATAGTGTGTGGTCAAGCAGCAAGATCATCACTGGAGCTTATTAGAAATTAAACAAAGATTCTTAGGTCGGAATGGAATCACTAAAACATAATCTGCATTTCCACATCATTCCTTTTAATTCATTAATGCAATGAGAAGCTCTAAGACAGATAATACCTTTTAACATGAATATATCAAATCCGTTGTTATTATATGCCACTGAGTCAACTACAACCCAAAGCAACCCTAAGCATTATAGCTCTGAACTCTGATCAATCCTGATCCAATCTCATTGTCTCTGACAGTTACTATGTCAGTCTATCTCAACAGGGATCTTCCTCTCCTTTCACCATCCCTTCTAAGCATTTTGTCCTTTTCCGAAAACTGGTGCCTCCTGGAAACATGCCTAAAGTATGTGACACTGAGCCTCAAAAGACTTGCCTCAAGGATTAGCTTGGATTAACTCTCTAAGACATTAGCTGTTAGTTCTTGGCAGTCCATGATATGTTCAGTACTCTTCTCCAACATAATCAAATAGTATAGTAAGAAATCAAGCTAATTGTGAATCCACTATTATAATTTGGACAGGTTGCTTTTTAGTGTATTTTAAAAATTGTTTTACTTCTGATTTGACTCTTATCCCCAAAAGTTTTAAAATTTTGCAGTACTTTTTAAACCAAACAATTTTATCATTTTCTTTGTGTTATCTATAGTGGCATATAGATTGAAAAGATATGTAGATAGGACACATCACTGGCATACATCTTTCCCAATTTTGAATGAAACAGTGTGTCCCTGCTCTGTTTTGATGATTGCCTCCTGGTCTAAGTATAGGTTTTGTTTTAGCACAATCAGGTATTCTGGGATTCTCATTCTTCTCAGAGTCAGCCACAGTTTGTTTTTATCTACACAGTCAAATGCCTTTGCATAATCAATGAAACCCAGTTAGACATTCTTCTGGTATTCCTTGCTTTCAGCCAACACAGCCTGCACTTCAGGCAGTTCTCTGTTGATGTGCTGCTCCAGTCTTTGTGGATAATCTTCAGCAGAATCTTGTTTACATGTAATATCAATGGTAATTGTTCACTAATTTCCACACTTTATCAGGTAACCATTCTTTGAAATGGGAGCAAATGTGAATCAGTTCCAGTCAGTTGGCCAGGTGTTTATCTTCCAAATTTCTTGGTACAACTTGATGAACACATCCAGGGCAGAGTCTGTTTGTTGAAATATGTCAATTAGTATGCCATCAATCCTGGGGCTTTGTTTTTTGCCTCCTCTTTCAGAGAAGCTTGAACTTCTTTGTTCATTACCACAGGCTCTTGTTCATACATTGTTTCATGAAATTCTTCTGTGTCTGCCAATTCCTTTTGGTACAATGACTCTGTCCATTCTTTCCATCTTCTTGTAATGCTTCCTGGATCATTTAATATGCTGCCCAAAGTATCCATAAGTATTGCAACAGGGCTCTATGAAGAGAAATGTGGCATCAGGATTGGAGGAAGATTCATCAACAATCTGTGTTATGCAGGTAAAACAACCCTTCTTGCTGAAACTGAGGAGGACCAGAAGCACTTGCTGCAGAAGGTCAAGGACTACACCCTTAAATACGAATTGAAACACAACATTAATAAAACAAAGATTTTTCACCACTGGGCCAATTGGCAGCATCATGATAGGTGGCGAAGAGATTCAGATTGTTAACAGCTTCTGTTTGCTTGGCTCCACAATCAACACACTTGGCACCAGAAGCCGGGAAATTAAAAGATGTATATGATGGGTAAATCTGCTGTTAAAGACCTCTCCAAACTACTGAAGAGCAATGATGTCAATCTGGAGACTAAAGTGCTCCTTATCCAGGCCATAGTCCTTGCAATTACTTGCTATGCATCAGAAAGCGGAACAATAACTAGGGATGATAGAAGAAGAATTGATGCCTTTGAGCTGTGGTGCTGGAGAAGAGTATTGAAATGCAATGGAGTGCTAAGAGAACAAACAGGTTTGTCCTAGAGAGGGTGAGACCAGGCTGCTCCTTGGAGGTAAGGATTCTGAAGCTTCATCTGACATACTTTGGACATGTTGCAAGGTGGGACCAGTCATTAGAAAGGGATGTCATGCTTGGGAGGGTGGAGAGACAGTATAAGAGAGAAAGACCTTCAATGAGATGTATTGATTCAGGGACTGGGGTAATGGGGGCACGTGTTTTAGACACAGTAAGATTGGCATAAGATAGAGCAGGGATTGGGGCTGCTATGAGTTGCAGGTGACTCGACTGTACATAACAACAACAGTATCATACTAAGTAGTTTCCCTGCTAACTCAAAGGCAATTCCATCTATTGACTGAAATCCACCAGTGATTCTATGGAAGAAAGATAGGTGATCTCCTTTGGTGCAATTATTAATCTCTGAAAAGCCAGTGGAAGTTCAGGCATGAGTCAGGTCTGACTTCACAGCAACGATGTCTGAAGATAATATAAATGACATTGACCATTTGAGCAAAAAAGAATTCACATGAGAAGAGAATCTTTCTTGATACCCTCTCTGAACATTTTATTAAAGGCGATTTTCTGTAGTAAGAAATTTTATTTTTATGTTTTTATTAATTTAATGTCATAATTTCAAACATAGAAAAGTTTTAAACATAATAAGATAGCATATTATGGATTTTACTGGTACTTATTTTTTAGTGTATTATTTTTTTATTGAGATTTTAATGAAAGTTTATAGGTAACTTGGATTTCCATTCATTTATTGTTGTGTATTTTCCTCCCTGGCCTCCACAGTTTGCTTTTCTCTTTGGAAAAAAAAATCATTGTTATACAATTCCCCACTCCCACCTCAATTCACTTTCCTATGCCCCTTTTATTCTGAACTATTATCTTACAAATAATACCTAATCCTATATTCCTTTAAAGCAGTTCTCTCCCTCATCAGTTTCCACGCAGTGTACATTTTTTAATCCTCTCTCTTCTTAGATTCCTCCAACACTTATGTCAGTGCTGATAACAGTGGCATTATGCAGTATTTGTCCTTTTGTGATTGAGATATTTCACTCAGCATAATGTCCTCAAGAGTTACCCATTTTGTATACGATTTCATGAGGTCCTTGTTTTTCAGTGCAGCACAGCATTCCATTTGATGACTATTCCACAGCTTATCTATCTATTCTTTTGTTGATGGACACTTGGGCTGTTTCCATCTGCTTGTGTGGATGTTATGGTTTCTTTAGGGTATATTCCCAGTAGTGGAATTGTTGGGTCCAATGGTATTTCTATTTCCAACTTTTTGAGAAAGTGCCATACTGCCTTCCATAGTGGTTGCACCATTTTACACTCCTACCAACAAAACAAACAGAAAACAACATTTGGTGCCTTTACTTTCTTCTTCCTATTTTGGGATTCTGATTCTGCACATGCTATTTTTCTTGATGGTATCCCACATTATTCTGAGATTTTGTTCTTTTCTAGTGGATCAGTGGTGACAATTCTATCTTCTATTTCACTGATTCTGTGTTCCATATTTTCAACTCTCTTCATGTGTCCCTCCATCATGTTGACAGCATCTGAAACTTTGGTCCTTATATTTTTAATTGTGTTTTCTTGTTTTTCTAGAGACTCTAATGCCTCGTTTGTTTTATCTGTATTTTTTTTGTGTGTGTTTTTAAGTTCCTTCTGGTTTTTGTTTGCAGTGTCCTGTAATTCTTCAAGTTTTTCTTTTACCCATTAAAAATATTCAGTCATTGTTCTTTTAAATTCTGTGTCAGAAAGTTCCATCAGACTTTCTCACTTTAGGAAGTCCATTTATGCTCTATCACTTTTTGAGGGTGACATCTTTGGTCTTTTGTAGGCCGTGCAATAGCCTGCTTCTTATGTGACATTTCTGTGGTAGAGTTTTTCATGCCTGAAGCAATCACAGGTTCTTGATCTGATGTCACTGCTCCATAAGAGGGTGAGGCAGCTACCCTCCTTGGATTCCTTTTTGAACTTATGACTTACAGGAAGATTTGCTTCTGTTCATGAGAGAAAAGATTTGTGAATTAACAGCCTCCTCTGTCAGACAACTGCTGCAGCTAGGCCCGCCCAAGATGCTCAGGGCTCAAGGCAGTTAATTGACTGGAAGTGAGGAGACGTAAGGTGGAGTGTGGAGATGCACTCAGGGCCAGTGTGCATGGAGACCAGAATTGAAAACCAGGAAGCCTTGGTTTCCCATTTGAGAACTAGGTCTGCCACCTCACTTGAGCTCAAGCTGTCTCACTCCTTTCTGTTTGAGCGTAAGAGTCCCACTTTTTCCAGCCAAACAGCAATGATCCCCACACAATACCTCACTCAAATTCCAGCTGTCTTGCTTGTTCCCAGTGCCTCACTCTTGGTGCAAGCATCAGTTCCAGCTCATCAGCTCCCAGTGTATTACTCCTGGCATGTCACTCCTAGAGCAGGCATCAGCTCCAGTGTAGGCATCAGCTCCTGGTGAAGGCATCAGCTCTCCTGAAACTTCACAGAGTTTCAGAAGCCCTAGGAGCCTAAACTTGTCTTCATCTTGGTCACTCATAGCCACTGGTGTGGTTAGGGTCTTTGGTTGATTGCAGCTGATACTGATTTTTAGAGAGTTATTAAAGTTTTACATATTGCCTTCACAATTGGCTCTACCAAACCAGTCTTTCTAACTCAGACTCAAAACCTCATTGCCCTTGAGTTGGAATTGACTCTTTCCGGACACTCCATTGGGTTTCCTAGGCTATAAATTATGTGGAAGTGCTACAGGCACCTTAGATTTGAGAGGCCATGCCAAGCATAATCAAGAATGAGATTTTGTCAGAAAGTTATTAGAGAAAAAGAGTTAAAGGGAATATTGGTGAGCAAGATTAAAGCCAGCTGCAGCAAGTGCTTTGGCAATAAAAGCCTCTGTCCTTTTGCAACTGAGATATTTCACTCAGCATAAGGTCCTCCAGGCTCACACATTTTGAATAATAATGAATGAATTCCTTGTTTTTCAATGAAGCATAGTATTCCATTGTATGAATATACCACAGCTTCTCTACCCATTCATTTGTTGATGGACACCTGGGTTGTTTCCAACTCCTTGCTATTGTGAACAGAGCTGTGATAAA
>NW_006399752.1:2029643-2032453 GCF_000299155.1 Elephantulus edwardii | reverse complement strand
TCTCTTCACCATCCATCCTGATGCTGCCAATTGGTCCAGTAGTGAGAATCTTTGTCTTCTTGGCATTGAGCCTCAATCCATAATGGAGGCTGCAGTCCTTGACCCTTTGCAGCAGGTACTTCAGGTCCTCTTCAGTTTCAGCAATCAAGGTTGTGTCACCTGCATAACGCAGATTGTTGATAACTGTAACAGCTGTAAAATTTTTTATTTTCAATTGTCAAAGAGAGGTAGAATTTTTGAGAACTAGCTCATGTTGGTGGAGATTTGCAAATGAGATGGATGTGTGTATTCAGTCTTTCAAGTTGGATTTAATTGTGAAGGCTTCTGGGCCAATGAGTATTACCTACTATGGGATGGTGTGCATATGCAGTCTATGTGGGCTCCAGTTGAGGTCCTGTCCCAGCAGAAAGTTCTCTGTGGCCTCTAGAAAAACTCATTGCCATCTAGTGGAAACTAACTCATAACTGAGCCTCCAACAAGTTTACAATGATTGTAAATTGCATGGGAAGAGATTGCCTAGTCTGTTGTTCAAAAGGGCTTTCCTAGGCCATTTCCCTTAACTTTTCCACATGTCTAGATGCAAACATGCAAATAAGATGTGTTAGTTGATCCATAAGGACATCAACTAGTTTCACCATTCTATAATTATAAATTAAGCAGGTTCAGCAGCAGAAATATGGGAGGGGGAGAATCTCACTACCAACAAAGAAGAAGAAGCAAAAATAGCAGCACACATCCTTCAGGGTCAGAGATTACCAGTGGAAGAGTAAAATTTGTATTAGAATTAGAAGCAGGTTTAAGTATGGGGGCGATTCATGAACTCATAGGAACAGGTTTTGCATTGTGAATGCTGTTGATGGGGACAGTTCCACTTTGTGGAATTAGCAGAGGTCAGATATGGCTGTTTCCACATCAACTTCTCTCTTTTTACATTGTCCATCCTTCTCTTGCAGAGGAACTCGTAGGTTCAAATGACCTACTTTTGGTTTAGCAGGTCAAATCCTTACCCACTAGTCCACCAGAACACACAAACCCTCTTCAGAGGATAAAGGACTGCACATGCTTAAGGAATCAGTTTATGCAGGTTCTGTTTGGAAAGCAACTTAATAGGAACTGGGTGTTCATTGCAATAAGGTATGTGTATGTGTTTTCTTAGAAGCAAGCATGTACTTTGTGGTGTTCTGAGCCAACACCAGAGGCCCTCACTGAGACTGGTTGTGACTGCTCTATCTCAGGAGCAGATCACCCATCTCTCTCCCTTGGAACTTCTAGTGATTTGAACTTCCAGAGAGTCTGGTATTTGGGCTATGAGCATAACACTTGTATACTAACCACCTACGTGAAACAGTTAACATTTTTACCATGCTTTCTTCAAATTTATTTACTGTGTGAGATTTTATTTTTTACAGACTTGCTGAAAAAAAAGTTGAGGACAAGATGCATCTAAATCTATGATATTTCTCAATGTTTCTTCTAAAAATAAGTGTATTCTTTTGGGATGTTAATATTATCACATCTGATAAAATCAACAGTAATTTCATAATACCACTACCTAGTCCTAATTCAAATCATCTCAAATGTCTTTTACAACTTCTGTTGTTGTTGCTAAATCAAGAAGCAAAGGTCATGTCTGTTTTCTTTGGTAAAAAGGAGGGAATATAATAAAGAGTCTACTTTTTAAAAACCTTTTCTTCAAAAATACTGACTTGCTACTTTAACTTCCCGATTTTACTTGGAAAAGTTACATAAAGAGAAATTTAGAAGCAGAAGTTTGGAAATGATTCAGTTAGAGAAATGAAACATTGATCAAATATTTACAGATTAGGAAAATGTAGCAAAACAAGACATTTGAATCTGAGCAAACATTTTAAACAAGATTCAATCAGGTTTTTCATCAAAATAAATATTTGTACAATATCATTGCACACAGGAACTCTGTTGGCTATTTCAAATACAAAAAATAAGAAGGAAGGGGATTAACTCTCACTGTCTGTCACTCATTGTATTTTGCATGCTCTTTGTGCAGACAAGAGCCACAGGAATGTTTGATCTTAATTGAATTGTATTTTAAGATAATACTTTAAAAAAGTATGAAATAATAATTCCTGGCAGTTAGAATCTGTAGTTGAAGTGGACATGACATCATATTCAAGAAAGCAATGTTTTCTTTACTGTATAACAGTGGTGAAGAGCAAATATTTTAGGTTGATCTATTTCAGTTGTATTCTTTCTTTTTGTCAGTCCCCTGAATCTTTCTCCTTTTTTTAAGACAAGTAGTTACCAGTTTCTTCTCCGCCCCCCCCGTGTGATAATTAATTTAAATTGTGTTATGTTCCATCCAGTAATTGTGTTTCATACAATTACGAATAACACTGTATCCCATATAATTACCACCAATATATGTATATTATTACATCATCTTTTCAAGTATTCTTTCTTAACTAAAACTCAACTCATTTCTGTAGATTTGGAACAGACTCACAGCTGACCCTCCAGTGAGTTTTCAGAGACTGTGAATTGCAAAGGAAGAGATTGCTTATCTTTCTCCCATAGAGTAGTTAGTAGACTCAAAGTCCCTGCCTTTTTATTGGCAGTGAAACTTCTTATCCACTAAGTCACCAGAGCACTCTTTATTTCTTAAAGTGCCTTTTAATTCTGTCTATAAATTAAATAAACTACCATTTATAGTTTAGGAAGTTGTGAAGGAAGAAAACAATTGATAAGACACTAAGATAAAGAAACACATTTTTTTTAATGCTGAATTATTTTTATTTTTTTTATTAAATTTTACTAGTTTTAATGAACATTTA
>NW_006399752.1:2024291-2028432 GCF_000299155.1 Elephantulus edwardii | reverse complement strand
CAGTGGTATTGTGGGGTCAAATGGTATCTCTATTTGCAACTTTTTGAGAAAGCGCTATACCGCTTTCCACAGGGGTTGCACCATTTTACACTCCCACCAACAGTGAATAAGGGTTCCAGTTTCTCCGCAACCTCGCCAGCATTTATTGCTTGCTATTCTGTTAAATTTTACTATTTTGACTGGGGTGAGATGGTATCTCATAGTTGTTTTAATTTGCATCTCTCTTAGGGCTAGAGATTGAATAATGACTTCATTTTTTGTAGTACATACTGTCTTTATGGGAGCTCTGGTGGCCTAGTAACCAGAAGCTGCCCTGCAATCCCAAAGGCATGTGGTTCAAGGCTACCAACCGCTCCATGGGAGCAGGATGGTCAATCTCCTTTCATGCCATCAACTGACTCTGAAAACCTGATGGAGGGACAGTATGGGTCGGTTCTGACTCTATGATACTCCACAACAAAAACAATGACTTTATGCACAGAAAGTGCAGAAAGTACCTTAATTTGAATTTATTCTGACTGCTATTAGGGAAAGAGCTCGAGTGGCCTAGTGATGTATTAGAGTTATACTGTCAACTCAAAGGCACATTGTTTGAACTTACCAGCTGCTCGATGGAGGAAGGTTAAGCAGTCCACTCCATTGTGATTTACTGCTTCTAAAAGCCTCTTAGAAGATGGTTTCTGACTTGGTGGAGTATAACAATTATTATCTAAAAAGAGAAAGAATAAATTAGCAATTGAAATGCAATTTGGTAAAAGGTTTGACTAGACTAATATTATTGTGTCTTTCAGACCGTGACATTCAAACACAATGTTTCTTTAAACACAAGTAGCTGATTTATCCCTCTTTTTTATTAAGTTGCATCTAAATTCACAAGGACTCTCACCACTGGGCCAATTGGCAGCATCATGATAGATGGTGAAGAGGTTGAGATTGTTAATGACTTTAGTTTGCTTGGCTCCAAAATCAACACTTTTGGTACCAGCATGCAGGAAATTAAAATATGAATTGCATTGGGAAAGTCTGCTGTTGGGGACCAATCCAGAGTACTGAAGAGCAACAACACCAGTCTGTAGACTAAGGTGCACCTGATCCAGGCCATAATCTTCACGATTGCTTGCTACACTACAAGGACTAGGTTTAATAGAAAGAGAACTGATATCTTTAAGCTGTGGTGGTGAAGAGTGTTGAATATACCATGGACAGATAGAAGAACAAACAAGTTTGTTCTGGAGAAGGTGACACCAGGCTACTTCTTGGAGGCAAGGATTCTGAGGCTTTGTCTGATGTACTTTGCACATGTTTCCAGTGCGGCCAGTCACTGGAGAGGGACATTAATCTTGGAAGGGTGGAGGGACAGAGAAAGCGAGGAAGACCCTAGATGAGATGGATTGATTCAGTGACTGGATTAATGAGAATAGGTATATCAGAGATCATAAATTTGGCACAAGATAGAGCAGGTTTCAGGGCTATTGTACATGCCGTCACTATGAGTCTCAAGAGACTCAAGGGCACATAACAACAACAATCATGAATATACAAACTATATAGGAATATTTGACAAGAATTGCCAGTATTGTCTAAAAGTAATTAAGACTTAGAGCCAGTCTTACTATCTCTGACACACCTACTCCTATAACCTCAGTTTTTTGCCAGTTCATCTCATCCTGGGTCTTCCTGTCTTTCTCTGTCCCTCCACCCTTCCAAGCATGATATCCTTCTCTAAGGACCAGTCCTTCCTGGTAACATGGGCAAAGCATCAGGTGGAACTTCAAAATCCTTGCTTCCAAGGAGCAACCTGGTTTTGCTTTCTCTAGGAAAGACCTGTTTGTTCCCTTGGCAGTCCAAGATATGTTCGTTATACTTCTGCAGCACCAGAACTCAAATGCATCAATTCTTCCTCTGTCATCCTTATTTACTTCCCACATTTTTAATGTGTAGCAAATAAGTGCAAAGACCCTGGCCTGAGCCAGGCACACTGTAGTCTCTAGACTGAAGTCATTACTCTTAAGCATTCCGGAGAGGTCCTTGACAGCAGATTTTCCTAATACAATTTGTCTTTTATTTCCTGACTGCTGTTGTCAAGAGAGTTTACTGTTGAACTAAGTAAGATGAAATTGTTAACATTTTAATCTCTTCTCCATCTATCATGGTGCTGCCAGTTGGCCCAGTGGTGAGAATCTTTGTTTTCTTGATGGCGAGCTTCAGTCCACATTAAAGACTGTAGTCCTTGACCTACTGCAGCACACACTTGAAATCTTCCTCAATTTTGGCAAGCAAGGTTGTGTCATATACACAGCACATGTTGTTGATGAGTCTTCCTTAAATTCTGATGCCACATTCCTCTTCATAAAGTCCAGCCTTCCGAATAATCTGTTCCACATACAGATTAAAAAGGTATGTTGAGAGGACACATGCCTGACACTATCCTTTCTTGATTTTGAACTATGCAGTTTTGAACCATCAACTAACTATTCATGTGCAAGTTCAAACTGAAGCTAAAGATAGAGAATGAAGAAAAGACCAAGATGGATGTCAGATGTGACTCCGAATATTGCATTAGAATGCAAAAAACCCTAAGAAAAGAGAAGTTAGGAAGTTAAGGAGGTGAACAGAAAATTTCAAAGGACAGCTCAGGAAGACAAAGCAAAGTATTATAATGATTACAATGAAATGTGCAAAGAGCTGGAGTAAGATTCAAAGGGAAGTCACTTGGCATTTCTTAAGCTAAAGGAACTGAAGAACAAATTCAAGCCTTGAGTGGAAATCTTTAAGGATGGTATGGGGAGAATATTGAATGATCCATGAAGCATCAGAAGAAGATGGAAGGAGTGTACTGACTGAGTCACTATACCAGAAAGAATTGGATGACAGAGAAGAATTCTATGAAACAATATATGATCCAGAGACAATGGTGATGAAGTATTGACAAACAAATGCAGCCCTTGGATATGCTAACAAGATTGTGCCAAAAAACCTGGAGGACGACTACCTGGCCAATTGACTCAAACAGATCTATATTTATTCCCATTCAGAAAAAAAAAGATGATTTAACAGAATGTGGAAATTATCAAATAATGTTATTAATATCACATGCAAGCAAAAGTCTGTTGAAGATTACACAAAAATGACTGGAACAGTAGATCAGCAGAGAACTATCAGAAATGCAAGCTGTGTTTAGAAGAGATTGTGGCACTAGGGACATCATAGCCAATGTCAGATGGATCTTGATTGCAAGCAAAGAACACAAGAGTAAAGTCTATCTGTGTTTCATTGACAAAGCAGAGGCATTTGACTGTGGATTACAACAAATTGTGCCTAACCTTAAGACAAATGGGAATCCAAAAATACATGATTGTGCTCATGTGAAACCTTTACTTAGACCGGAAAACAGTCATCAGAACAAAGCAAGAAAACATTGCATAGTTCAAAATCCAGAAAGCCAAGAAAGGATTAGCTATGCATTTGGGTAAATAATGTAGCATCCTAAAAATCAGCTCAAAGGAAATGGACTTGGTTTTTTGTTGTGAAATGAAAGTGGTAATACCCACCTACGAAAGTTGCTAAGAATACATGAAAACAAATATGCAGTCAAGTCCCTGTCAAAGGCAGGTTTTCATAATTGTCTGTCAGGTTATTGTTCATAAAGTATTTATTTAGAAGATTCAGCATGTTGGATCCTGAGATTACTAACTGGACACCAAAAAAAGTAATTTCTGCTAATGTGTGGCCTAGTGGTAAGATGCTGCACTACAATCCCAAAGACACTTGGTTTGAATCTCCCAGCTTCTCTGCAGGTAAAGGATAAACAATCTCCTTCCTTGCAATTTACTGACTCTGAAAACCTGCTTGAGGGTCAGCTATGGGTCCCTTCTGACTCAACAGCACACAACAACAGTGAGAAAAAATGGGTGCTTAGGTCCAATGTCTAATGTATTGGTTAGAAGGTAGGGAAACGAGGGGATTGTATACATACACAATGAAGGAATTTTTCTTTTACTTTTCAAAGAGAAGAGCGAACTGGGGGTTGGGGGTGGGGCAGGGAGAATAGTGCAACAATGAATGAATGGAAACCCAAAATCTCTGTAAATGTTCATTCAAATTAATAAAATAATTTTTTTTTTAAAAAGAGAATAGAACT
>NW_006399752.1:2010167-2023841 GCF_000299155.1 Elephantulus edwardii | reverse complement strand
CCTACGATAAAAATAGTGCCCTAAAATATAATACTTTTAGACTATTCTCTCCCCCATAGACTTCAATGCCGTAAACATATTTCATCCAGTTTTTCTTTTTTTTAAGAGCCCCAATCTTCCTCCCTCTCTCTCCTCCACTTAGACCCTACTTTGTAGTCATCTTTTCTCACCTGAGCTGTTATGCTGTTTCTTTGCCTTCAGGCTGCATCTTCCAAACCCCCAAAGTAGTGTTGGCCATTTTCTTCAAATTTAAATCAGAATCTATCACTCCCTTGTTCAAAGATTCCAGTATTTTCTGTCACTCTTACAATGAAATCTAAATGTTGTTACGTAGCTTACAACAATCCTGTGTGATTTTTTCTGAGTTATACATTTAGGATCTTACTATGTATCTACTCTTCCACTCTATTCCAGGTAGCATTCCATTCCAAGGGTTGTCTTCTCATTTGTTCCCATCTCGGGGCCTTTGAACTAAGTCTTTTTTGTTTTCCACCTGAATTCCTTCCTTCTTGGTTTTTTGGTGGTTTTTTTTTTCATGGTCTATCCCTTCACAAGCTATAGATTTGGTCCTTCTTGCCTTGTTTTAGAGTTGCTTGATTAAACACACTGACATCAAGTGATTTCTGACTCAGATCCATTATGAGCCACTTGATTACCCCCGCCCCTGAAAATGAAGTGTATTACCCTCAAGTAGATTCCCACTGGTAGTGACTCTCTATTGGATCTCTGAGGCTGCCAATCTTTAATGGAGAAAACAGTCTATGTCTCTCCACAGAGCACCTGATGGAACTGGACCTCTCAATACTCCAACACTGCTGCTTGCAATGCTCTATTTTAATTCTTTGGCTATTTTTACCTTTGCTATCTGCTTGGCTCAATGGTCAACACTCTTGACACCAGTAGCCAAGATATCAAAAAACGTATTGCAATGGGAAAGTCTGCTGTTAGGGACCTCTCCAAAGTACTGAAGAGCAATGGTGTCACTCTGGAGAATAAGGTGCATCTGATACAGGTTATGGTCTTTGCAATCACTTGTTATGCATCAGAGAGTTGGACAATGACTAGGGAGGATAGAAGCAGAATTGATGCCTTTGAGCTGTGGTTCTGGAGAAGAGTATTGAATGTACCATGGACTGCCAAGAAAGCAAACAGATTCATCCTAGAGAGGGTCAAACTAGGCTGCTCCTTGGAAGCAAGGATTCTGGGGCTTTGACATACTTTGGACATATTGTAAGGAGGGACTGGTCCTTGGAGAGGGACATCATGCTTGGTAGGGTGGAGGGATGGTGCAGGAGGGGAAGACCCTCTATGAGGTGGATTGATTCAGTGACTGGGGTAATCAGGATGGGTGTGTCAGAGGCAGTGTGATTGGCACAGGATAGAGCAGGGTTTAGGGCTGTTGTACAGAGGGTCGCTATGAGTCGCAAGCGACTCATACAACAACAATTTACCACTGCTTTCTCCCAGCACTTAGACCAGTACTTGGTCTAATTAGCAGTTTAATGAATACAGTTGAACTAATTCACATGACCAAATACTTTATGTTATTATTATTTGTTAGAAAATAAAATATAAAACAAATAGAAGAGGAAAGGGACGATACCAGTGGGGAAGAAAGAGAACGTATGTCATTGTACTTTACCTAATAAAGTTTCTATTGGAGAAGCTGTAACCTAAGGAAGATGCTATGCCACAAAAAAAAGAGGTTTCATTTTGCAAACAAGTCAATGTTTTATCATCAGCAGCAGAATCTTCAACAGTAAATCTGAGAGAGTTTGACTTTCTAAGTGGTTGCAGATGTGCTGTTTGGGTGTAATTTGATAATTGATGATTGTCCTATCCGAGGTTTACAAGCTGCAATATTTTTTCATTCCCCTCCCCCACTTTTTTACCACTATATACTCGCTGGTAAATTGACACAATGCAGAGTAGGTTTTATTTATAGGTTGTAAATACCTAAACAGCAAGGGACCTGTATTATGATGATGATGTTCTATACTTAGGTTATATTTTGTAGATTGCAAATTATCCTATTTTATTTTTTTAATGATCCTATTTTAATTTAGATAATGCACCTAGAAACTGCATCCATATCACAGTTTGTGCTCATGGATTAGCCTTTTGTAGGAAATCCAAAAACGTTGTGTGTAAGATCTTTCTAAACTCAACATTAAAAAGAAAACACTTATTTGTATTCTTTTCTGGGTTTTGTCCTTGATCTTCTTTTTTGCGAAGACTTTTTTATATATCCATGTGTGTTTTATCTACTCATGTTTCTTATTTAAGTCAATTCTCTTTATTCCTTCTTTGCAATCTTCATTAAATTCCCCCTTCCTCTTTTTGAAGTTGCACTGTTTTCAGACTCTTGCTGTGACAGAAAGCAGGCAAAACTATTGCTACTGTTTATTGTTTCATTTGAGTAGTTCCTTAACTCTCTGAATCTTGTGAAATGCAGTGGAACTCAGTTTTGCTATTAGGGAACACATAGGTGTGCCATTGTTGTTTGGGCCATTGAGTCAGAAATGACTCACAGCTGACTCTTGGGTTTTCAGAGGCAGTAAATTGCATGGGGAAAGCTTACCCATATTTCTCCTTCAGAGAACCTGGTAGATTCAAACTGAGTGGTGGTGGATCGGCAGTGTAACTCTTTAATCACTAGGACTCCAGAGCTCCATGGCTCTGCCATGATTGTTGATGTTAGGTGCCGTCAAGTACTACTCATAGAGAACCTGTGAACAACAGATCTGATCCCTGTCTTATCCTGTGCCAACCTCACAATTTCTGACCCTCAAGTCCATTGCTGCAGCATCAATCTACTTAGTTGGAGGGCCTTCCTCTCCTTCGCTGTCCCTTCACTTTTACAAGCATGTTCATTTCCAAGAAATAGCCTTTCCTAGCAATATGCTCAAAACATGCAACATGAAGCTTTGCTATCCTTGCCTCCAAGGAGTGCTCTGGCCACACCTTCTCCAAGGCATATCATCTGTTTGGTTTTTAGCAGTCCAGGTGGTATTTAGTAACTCCTCTCTAACACCACAGTTCAAAGGCATCTTTTTTCTTTTTCTTTTTTTTTTTTCCTGCCAGCTCTCAGCAGAATAGCACGTGATTGAAAAAGACCATGGTCTGAATCAAAAACACCTTACTTCTCAAACTAACATCATTTCTCCTTAGTAACTTGGAGAGTTCCTTGACTATAGACTTTCAAAGTGCAATATGTCTCCTAATCTCCTAATTGCTAGTATCAAGTTTGTAGATTGTTAATCCAAGTAAGATCAAGTTATTGACAGTTTTTGTATTTTCTATTTTGAGCCAATGGGCCCAGTGGTGAGAATTTTTTTTAATTGGCATTGAGATGTAATCCATATTGAAAGCTGTAGTGTTTGATCTTCTGCAACAAGTATTTTAAGTCCTCTTTACTTTCAGCAACCAAGGTTGTATCATCTGCATACCGAAGGTTATTGATGAATCATCCTCCAATCCTGATGCCACATTCTTCTTTAACTAATTATGGTTACACTTTAAAAAGGAAGAGATGGGAGAAGACATTGCCAACCATTGGTAAGTCTCAACATGATTGATTAAATCATGTCTTTCACCTCTTACTATAATGGTATTATTTGTTTTCATGCTGGACTCTGGCCTCACTGATAAAAATGTTGGCCCTTCCCCTACCTTCAGCCAAAAGACTTTATGATATTTAAATTAGAAGAGTAGATAGAAGGAAGACTCATCAGTAGCCTGTGATAGGCTGATGACACAATCTTACTTTCAGAAAATAAAAAGGACTTGAAGCACTTACTGACAAAGATCAAAGAGTATAGTGTATGGATTACATCTCAACATAAAAAAAATAATAATCCTTCTAGCTAGACTAACAGTAAACATTAAGATAAATGGAGGTATGATTGAAGCTGTTAAAAATCTCATTTCACTTATATCTACACTCAACCACCAACAGAACAGCAGTCAAGAAATCAAAAGACATGTAGCCCTGGAAAAATCTGCTGTGAAGGACTTTTTAAAGTGCTTAAGAGCAAAGTGTTAGTTTGAAGAATAAGAATGTATCTAACTCAAGTTATGGAGTTTTCAATTGCTTCACATTGAAAATTGAACAATGAATAAGGAAGATAGAGGAATCGATACCTTTAAATTATTGTGATGATAAAGAATATTGATTATACTGTACATAACCAGAACAATGAATAATCTGTCCTGGAAGAAGTACCTCCAGAATACTCTTTTAGAAGGGATGATGGTGAAATTTCATCCTATGTAATTTTATTTACTTACCAGTAGGGATAACTCTGTGGATAGCACATCATAGGTGGTAAATTAGAAGGTACGTAAAAAAGGAAACTCTCAATGAAATGGCTTTAGACAGTGACTTCAACAATGGGCTCAAAGAGCAAAGTGTATAAGGAGCAGTACCTGTAGCTCTTAGTTCTGTTGTACATAGCGTTGTTCTAGGTTGAAACAGACTCTATTGCACTTAACAGCAACATGTGCCCCAAACATCCCTAGGTAATGCAAATAGTTAAGCACTCACTGCAAACAAAAGGCTGGTGGTTTGTATCCTCCCAGAGGTACTTTGGGAAAAAAAATATTTTTTTGTTTTCTAAAAAAAGAAAAAAGATTTCTGAAAAATCAGGAAGTAAAAACCCCATAAATCCACACATTAGTCTTCAGGCTAACAAATTGTTCCTCAGTACTTTGGACAGGATCCTGACAACAGCAATTAAGAAATCAGACATATTTCTTTGGGCAAATATGCTGTTAATGACTCCCTTTTAATATTAATTGCTTTAAAAGAAAATATTAATGTGTTAACAAATAAGTTGTATCTGACCCAAACCATGGATTTTTAATTGCTTCCTTTGCTGAAATCTGAAAGACTTGAAGCACTTATTGCAGAATATCAAAGACTTTAGCCTTCAATATAGATAACATCTCAACATCAAGAAAACAAAAATTTTCCCCACTAGATTAATAGTCAACATCATGATAGATGGAGAAAAGATTGAAATCATCAACTACTTTATCCTACTTAGATCCACAAACAACACTTGGCTCTAGCAGTTGAGAGATCAGAAGATACATTGCACTGAGAAAGTCTTCAGTCAGAGACTTCTCCAAATTATTGAAGAGCAATGATGTCAGTTTTAGGACTAAAGTGTGTCTGATCTAGGCCAGGATCTTTTCAATCACTTCCTATACAACTGAGAACTAGACCAAAAATATGGATGATAGAAGAAAAATTGCCTTTGAGTTATGGTTTTGGAAAAGAGTACTGAATATCCTATGGATTTCTAAAAGAACAAACAAGACATGTTTTGGAGAAAGTGCAGCAGGAGTGCTTCTTGAAGGCAAAGATGACAAAGCTTTATCTCACATGCTTTGGGAATGTTCTTAGGATAAGGCTATCATTCTTAGAAAAGTAGACAGCAGGCAGAAGAGGGGAAGACTCTCAGCCAAATAGATTGACACAGTAACTGCTGCGATGGCTTGAGTATGTCCAAGATGATGAGGATGGCACAGGATAGGACAGGGTTCGGATTTGTTGTTAATACCATTGCCATGAGTTATACTTGACTCAACAACATCTAACAACAATAACATATGCATCTGAAAGTTAGATCAAAAAAAATGAAGACTGAAGGTTAAAAAAAGATACCTTTGAATTACGATATTGATGAAAAGTATTTGTGTGTGCATGTGTTTAATTTTTCTTTTATTTGGTCTGCGTACAAAATTTGGCATATATTTGTTTCACACTATCATTCATTACATTGTTGAAAAGTATTTAATGTTGCACGGATTACCAAAAACACAAACAAATCTCTTGGAAGAACAACAACCAACGTGTTCTTTAGAGGCAAAGATGATGAAACCTTGTCTCACATACTTTGGGCATGTTATCCAGATGAGTTAGTCCTTAGAAAAGATACCATGCTTAGCAAAGTTGAGTGTCAGTGAAGGAGAGGCATACCGTTAAGGCTATGCATCACCACTGTGACTGCCACAATGTTCTTGCTCATGTTGGAGATCATGAGGATGGCTCATGGTGGGGCTAAGTTTCTATCTTTTGTTCAGAGGGTCACTATGGGTCAGACTCGACTCAATTTCACCTAACTACAACAGCAATCTTCAAGTATACAACTTGTACATCTTTAAAATAAAAATAATATTTGAAATTGCAAGAACAAAAACAAATCACTAAAAAAGTCTCTCTGTTTACTCTTTTGACTCTGAGATAATTTGTTAAAATATTACAAAACAAAAATCTGTTCAAGTGAAATATCAAATGCATATCTTACTATTGTGTGAGCTCCAGATGTGTTCAAGATGTAGAAAGTTAAGTAAAGTAATATTTATTTCTACTAGAACACTTGTCGTGGGCATAACTTGGACAGTTCAATTTGAATGTGGATCCAAGTGTTTGGCTGACGATTTCAAACCTTATCTGAACTCTGTGAAGCTTTCAAGTCTTAAAAATTGGACTGGAGATTTCATGAGAACAGCTTCATCTAGTATATTTGAGTGAGTTTGATTCCAGCTGGAAGCTAAAACGATGAAAGAGGCAAACATGAAGAATAATGGAGTAAATCTGAACTTCCCTAAACCTCAGAAAAAGGCTTGGATTCAATTTGGAGCAAAGGTTAGGGATTATGATCAGCTTCTATTTTATCTGATTGTATAACCTACGCTTTTTTAAAAAGTCCCGTTTTAGTCTTCCAAACAGAAAGTCATTAATATTGCCTGTTTTTCATTGGAAAAATGCAGTGCCTTTTTGAAATTTTTTAAAAAAATAAAACCAAAACCCTAACACTAGAGCTCTACTAGTCTAGATGTCACCAATAGAATTCTTTTTCAAATTAATATTATATTTTGAGTGAAAGTTAATATGGCAAGTTGGTTTCCTATTCAACATGTTCTACATAAGTTCATCAACAACTTTGGCTCCATTCTTCAAAATGTGTAGACATTTTCATTATTTTCTTCCTAGTTGTTTCATTTCAGTTAATCTAGTTTTCCTAACTTACTTTCTTATCATTACTTTAAAATTGTTGTTGACCACTTAATCTTATAAATGTGCTTTAATTTTTTAAAGCCAGTCAGTACATACAATTGATATTCATTTTTATTTTTATTAGTCAGTTAGTTACAAGATTAATACCTTAAGGACTTAATTTTATTTCAGCATTTGAAGATATCTCAGAACAAGAGTCCAAGAGAGTCCTCTAGTAGCAACCAGTCAGTATCTCTGTTATTTTCCTTTAATTGTTCTTTTTTTATTATTTAAGTTACAATTTGAGATTTTATTCCACATTTTTCTACTATTCTGCCAGAATTAATCTCTTGACCGAGAGAAATTAATGGCAAGTGATTATATCATAATTGCAATTATGCATTGTTGTTGTCATTGTTGTTATGTGCCATCAAGTAACTTGCAACTCATAGTGACCCTATGTACAACAGTTCTGAACCCTGCTCTATGTTGAGCCAACCTCATTTTCTCTGACACATCTACCCCAGTCATTGAGTCAATCCATATCATTGAAGATCTTCCTATCTTGGGCTGTCCCTCTATCCATTCTTCCATGTATGATGTCCCTCTTCAAGGACTGGTCTCTTCTAGTAACATGCCCGAAGTATGTCAGAAAGAGTTTAAAATTCCCTGCCTCCAAGGAATAGCCTGGTCTCACCCTCTCCAGGACAGACCTGTGTTATCCCAGCAGTCCATGGTATACTCAAAACTCTTCTCCAGCACCACAGCTCAACGTTATCAATTCTCCTTCTGTCATCCTAAGTTGTTGTCCAGCAGTCTGATACATAGCAAGCAATTGCAAAGACCACGTCCTCTATCAGGCATACCTTAATCTCCAGACTGATATCTTTGCTCTTCAGCACTCTGGAGAGGTTCTTAGCAGCAGATTTTCCCAATGCAATTCATTTTTTGTTTTTCTGGTTGCTGGTACTAAGAGTGTTGATTGTGGAACCAAGTAAGCTGAAGCTGTTAACAATCTCAATCTCTTTGCCATTTGTCGTGATGTTGCTAATCTGCCAAGTAGTGAAAATCCTTGTCCTTTTGATGTTGAGCTTCAATCTGTATTGAAGATTGCAGTCCTTGACCTTCTGCAGTAAATGTCTCATGTCCTCCTCAGTTTTAGCTCAGTATCATCTACATTTCCGGTTATTAAAACAATAGAGCCTTAAATCAAATAATAGAAACTCCATAAGATATTACTCTCTAGAAGAATGAAGAGTGAATAAAAATATCTATATCTACATATATTTCTTTATTAGCTCTGTGAAGAACACACATGTTCAAAACACGGCTTTTGCTTCTTATTCCATTTTCACTATTTTATTTTCTTTTAAGTACACCAATTATTCTTGAGTAATTTTAGGCCTACATTTACACACACACACACACACACACACAGTTGTTGTTGTTGTTAAGTGCCATCGAGTCGCAGGCGACCCATAGAGACCCAGTGAAGGAGAGTCCTCAACGCTTGGTTGTTTCTCATCCTCTCTCCAGGTTCTTAGGGTTTCCGGAGGAAAGCTATTATGGAATTGGATGCCACTCCTCCTTCCATGCTTGTTTTAATCGGCAAGCTCCACCCCTTATCTGTCTGCATTGGGTAACCAAACATTAATGCATTTGACACATCAGTGTCACAGTGTTCAGCTTCACTGCAACCACAAGTTACTGCTCTACGGCAACTTGTACACCAGGGCTATATGACCTAAAGGAATGTCTGAACAAAAACAATGAAAGACAGGCCCGAGGGCCACAGATTAAAAGTTACCCACCTTTGGCTTCGCAATGTCGCTTTCTGTCCACTGGGCCAGAATATACCCAAAAATGACTGGGACAACACATCAGCAGAGAACTGCCAGAAGTCCAGACTGGGTTTAGAAGGGGTCATGGTACTAGGGATATTGTAGCTGATGTTAGATGGATCTTAGCTGAAAGCAAGGAGTACCAGAGGAATGTCTATCTGTGTTTTATTGACTTTGCTAAGGCATTTTACTGTGTGGATCATAACAAACTGTGGCTGACTCTGAGAAGAATGGGAATAGCAGAACACTTGATCGTGTTAATGAGAAACCTATACTTGGGCCAAGAAGCAGTCGTCAGAACAGAGCAAGGAAGCACTGCATGGTTCAAAATTGGGAAGGGTGTACGCCAGGGATGTGTCCTGTCTCCATACCTTTTCAACTTGTATACAGAACAGATTATCGGGGAGGCTGGGCTCTATGAGGACAAATGTGGGGTCAAGATTGATGGAATATCAAACAACAATCTGCGATATGCGGATGATACAACCCTGCTTGCTGAAACTGAGGAGGACCTGAAGTGCCTGCTGCAGAGTGTCAAGGACTGCAGCCTCCAATATGGATTGAGGCTCAATGTCAAGAAGACAAAGATTCTCACCACTGGACCAATTGGCAGCATCAGGATGGATGGTGATGAGATTGAGATTGTTCACAGCTTCAGTGTGCTTGGCTCCAAAGTCAACACTCTCGGCACCAGTAGCCAGGAAATTAGAAGACATATTGCCATGGGAAAGTCTGCTGTTAGGGACCTCTCCAAAGTACTGAAGAGCAATGGTGTCTCTTTGGAGACTAAGGTGCGTCTGATACAGGCCATGGTCTTTGCTATCACTTGCTATACAACAGAGAGTTGGACAATAACTAAGGAGGATAGAAGGAGAATTGATGCCTTTGAGCTGTGGTGCTGGAGAAAAGTATTGAAGGTACCATGGACTGCTAGGAAAACAAACAGATTCATCCTGGAAAGGGTCAAACCGGGCTGCTCCTTGGAGGCAAGGATTCTAAGGCTCTGTCTAACATACTTTGGACATGTTGCAAGGAGGGACAGGTCCTTGGAGAGGGACATCATGCTTGGTAGGGTGGAGGGACAGCGCAGTAGGGGAAGGCCCCCTATGAGGTGGATTGATTCAGTGACTGGGGTAATCGGGATGGGTGTGTCGGAGATGGTGCGGTTGGCACAGGACAGAGCAGAGTTTAGGGATGTCGTACATAGGTTTGCTGTGATTCGCAAGCGACTCAATGGCATATAACAACAACAACAACATTCATTGTAATGGAGTTAATTCTGACTCATGGTAACCCTTCTATTTGAGTCCAAGGTTATAGATTTTTAGGCTATAAATCTTCAGAAGCCTGTTTATCTCTCCCATCGTATAGCTGGTGAGTTAAAACTACTAATCTTTCACTTATAGCATAGCATATAATGTGTCACACTAGCAAGCTTCTTTATAAATAGAACACTAATATGAAGACAGTATTTGCTTTGTGATAATTAAAGAGTTTGGTTTGTGGCAGACTATAAGTTGAGCTGTTAGCTGAAAATCTAGATGTTTAAATCCACCAATCACTGGGCATGAGAAAGCTAGGCAATTTCTTGCTGTAATATTTACAGCATCAAAATCCCCAACTGAAGGTCACTCTGAGTTGAAATTTACTATGGGGTGGAGTATGTGGTAATGACATGTGTATAATTGGGATAGTCTAGTGGTAAGGACTTGTGCTGCCAACCCAAACACTCACTTCAAAGCCAACAGCTACTCTCCTGGAAAAAAGATGGGCAATCTCCTCTTGCTATTTCCAACCTTTGAAAACTTGCTGGAGGGTCATCTATGACTCAATAATGACTAGATGACACTTAACAAAATATATTCACAAGTCTAAGAGTTAAACGTTGTTGTTGATGTGTACCATCGACTCAGAACCAATGCATCACTGCCCCTACAGTTGCTTTGCAGAAGCAGTTAATCACGTGGAGGAGATTGCCCATCCATCAAACTGGGTGCAGTTGGGATTGCAGAGCAGCTTCCTGCCACTGAAACACCAGTCTATTAGCCTAATTATATAGATTAGGGAGCTGTGGTGGCCTAGTGAGTAAGGAGTTGTACTTCAGACAGTTCAAATTCACCAATTTCTCCCAAAGAGAAATGTCAGAAATCTCACACTTTATTTACAACCTCTGAAAACCCTCTGGAGGGTCTACTGTCTGGAGGTCAACTGAGTCAGCTCCAACTCAACAAGTGGGAGTTTTTTAATTATGTAGTTTAAGAGGCTGTTACTCACAGAAGTTTATTTCTTAAGCTGGTAGCCAGCAGGGAGGTAAAGATTCAGACCTAGTTTTGTTGCCTGTAAGAGCAATACTACAAATCTCATTTTATATACATACTTGCTTATTTGATTAATGAATTCATAAGTCAATTCTTTACCACCTCTGCTGTCAGGGACCTCTCCAGAATACTGAGAAGCAATGATATCAGTCTAGAGACTATCGTGTGCCTGATTCAGGTCATGGTATTAGTGATTATTAGCTATGTATCAGAGAGCTGGGTAATAACTAAGGACAACATAAAAAGAATTGATTCCTTTGAGTTGTGGTGCTGGAAAAGAGTCTTGTACATACCATGGACCACCAAGAAAACAAATAGGTCTCTTTTGGAGAGGGTGAAACCAAGTTTCTCTTTAAAGGCTAGGATTTTGATGCTCTGTCTCACATACTTTGGCCATGTGGCCAGGAGTGATGTTGGAGAAGGATATCATGTTCAAAAGTATGGAGGGAAAGCGAGGAAAGGATGACCGTGGATGAGGTGGATTGATTCATCAACTGGTGCAAAGGTGATAAGAGTGTCAGCGTCAGTGAGATTTGCTAAAGACTGGGCAGGCTTCAGAGCTGTTGTACAGGGTTGCTACGAATCGAAGGTTACTCGTTGGCACATAACATCAACATATATGCGTATATATATAGCTCAGTATAGAACTATAGATTCTTTATAAAAAGGAGTTCTGGTACCATAATTCTAGTGTTGCACTGCTAACAGTTTGAATGGTCAGCAGTTTGAATATGCCAGAAGTCTCCTTCTGCAAAGATTTATAGCCTTGAAAACTCAATGAAAGGGAGATGTGAGTTAGAATTGACTGTGTGGCAGTGGATTTTGTTTGTTTTGAATCTGTTTTAAGGTTATGTTTACATACACATGGGATGAAAAGTTTTTGCATTTCTTATGGAGTGTCTTAAAGAAAATAATGAATTTTATTTGTACTCAAAAGATAATCTTGTGAAGGTACAAATTTCATTGTTATGATTACTTAATTATAGTAATTCCTCCATTCTCTGTTACCATTACTGAACAGAATTTTCCTAAATCATAATAGCTGGTGACATATCCTTGAATTTACCAAAAATGTTGGCTCTTTTTTAGTTATTTTTCTAATATTTTCTGGTTAACTAGTAATTATATTTATTTGTTCATTTCTCCCTTTTATGACCAAAACTGAACAACACTAAAAAGTATACATGACCAAGAAATGAAACAATAGTAACAAAGACCTTGGTAAACTCTAGTGTACTATTTACAAAAATATTAATTCTAGTTATAGTAATTATAATATTATAGTTAGTATTAAATATTAACTCTAGTATCCTATTTACAAAAAAATTAAGAATGATCATTTCCAGTAACATTGTTGCCTATGGTTATTAATCTACCTTGCCAGCCTGACATGCAGCTGTTTGTCTTTGTCTGCTGCTCTGATATATCACAGCCTTCATTGCTGTATCAGTTACCGCTTAGATTTACACTTGATAATATAGCTATAACTCTTTCTTTTTTTAAACAACAGCTACTTACTCATTGGCACAAAAACTCACCAGATTTCCTATGATTAATTAACATGAATGCAATGATTCCTGCTGAGAAGCAGGAAACTTGATCCTAGCATTAATAATCTTCACCTTTGTAAGCTAGTTTTGAAAAAAAAATAATGGTCTAAAGACATTATATATCATTCTATTTTGAAGCATATCAGCAGGATATAACTCTATAAATATTAAGGTCAAAAGGAACATATGTCTATAATTTGTTGAAGTTGTCTCTAAATATTATCTCCCTTTTTTGTCCTAAGAAGCCTAATTTCTTTCTGGGGAGTACAATGTGAAGAACTCAGAAATGACCATTTTCAAGCAAAAAAAAAAAAAAAACCCAAACAAAAAACTTAATGGAAAAAAAATGTAGCTCACAATAGAAAAACTTAAACTTGAAAAGTAGTTTAGAATATCCAGTAAAGTCAGCTCGTTTTGTGTATTAAAAACTACCATTAATTTGCAAAATTAAATGACCTGCAACAATGACCTAGAAGGACTAAGACAGTTTGCTTGACATCTAGTGTACGAATTATCTTCAAGAATATATGTTTCTTTATAAAAATTCCCCTAAATCTAAGAATCAAATCCCTATGGGCATCGAAAAACTTCTCCAAAAGGGTAAAAAGGGAAGCCACAGACTGGGAAAAAGAATTTGGTAATGACATGTCAGATAAGAGGCTTATACCTAGAATTTATTAAATACTTGAGAAACACAGCAAGATAAAGGTAAATAATCCAGTTGAAAAATGGGCACAGGATATGAACAGACACTTCACCAAAGAAGACATTCACATGGCCAACAAACACATGAGGAAATGTTCAAAATGCCTAGCTCTAAGAGAGATGCAAATAAAAACAACTATGAGATATCATCTCACCCAATCAGAATAGCAAAATTTAACAGAACAGCAAGCAACAAATGCTGGCATGGTTGTGGAAAAACTGGAACCTTTACTCACTGTTGGCGGGAGTGTAAA
>NW_006399752.1:1997910-2009477 GCF_000299155.1 Elephantulus edwardii | reverse complement strand
AAAAAAACCAAAAAGAAATATAGCCCTAAGAAATTATAAAATTAAGTTGAACTGTGTACAATATGAAGAATAAACTTTTTTATTTATGCCTGGAGTAATTTCATATTCCTATGTCATTTGCTACTCATAGCGACCCTATGTACAACAGCCCTAAACCCTGCTCTATCCTGTGACAATCGCATTGCCTCTGACACACCATCCCGATCACCCCAGTCACTGAATCAATCCACCTCATAGAGGGTCTTCCTCTCCTGCGCTGTCCCTCTACCCTCCCAAGCAGGCTGTACTTCTCCAGGGACCTGTCTCTCCTTGCAACATGTCCAAAGTATGTTAGACAAAGCCCTAGAATCCTTGCCTCCAAGGAGTAGCCTGGTTTAACCCTCTCCAGGATAAATCTGTTTGTTTTCTTGGCAGTCCAGGGTACATTCAATACTTTTCTCCAACACCACAGCTCAAAGGCGTCAATTCTCCTTCTACCTTCCCTAGTCATTGTCCAACTCTCTGACGCATAACAAGTGATTGGAAAGACCATGGTGTGGACACAAAATGCTGAGGTATCCTCTTCAGAGTGCTGGCTGACATTAAGGTTTTTGGTTCAACAGCTAATTGATGGTGTCTACAGCTTTCCTTGACTGGTTTGAAACATTTTAGTCCTATGAAGTCACACATCCTAGACATTTTCAACTTCTGTGTTTGAGACCACCATATACCCAATATGGGTATATGCTGATAAAGAGCAATCTCAGAGTATTGTCTGCTCTGTAAGATTTCCAGGAACTGACTATTCAGAAGGATATCACCATTTTTCTGAGATTCATCTTGAGTGTGCTCAAACTTCTGAACTTTTGGTTAGCAGCTGAACATAGTAACTGCACCAACCCAGGACTTCTGTGTTGGATATAGGACTTGTGTATACAAATTTTTTCTAGGTTACCAATTCTTTACTGCGGGACTGTTCTCTAATCATCTATTTTTATTTTATCTTCTACAAGACCCAAATATTGAGTCAAAGTCTCTACCTTCCCTATTTACTTATTGTTTTAACTGCTTCTTAATATTAGCCTTCTGAAACACAATAGAAGTTTATTTCCATTACTACAGTTCAGTTACTAATGGTTAAAAAAATATTTCATGGCCACATCTTACTTTCAAAAGGGAATTGTTCTTTCATTATAACTTTATTTCATACTTAAGCAAAGCTTCTATATAATAAGCATTTTACAGAAGTATAGAACCACATTTCTAAATTCTACATTTTTTTCCCTCTGTCCCCTTGTGAAGATTAAACACAATCATGTGCATATGGACTAAAATGCAATGCAAGCATGAATGACTGGTTGTTGTTGTTGTTGTTGTTGTTGTTGTTATGTGCCATCGATTTGCTTGTGACTCATAGCGACCCTCTGCACAATAGCCCTAAACTCTTCTCTGCCCTGTGCCCATCGCACCGTCTCCGACACACCCATCCTGATTACCCCAATCACTGAATCAATCCACCTCATAGGGGGCCTTCCCAATTAATATTTATTTCTTCCTATTTGAATATATTGTTGTTATTATTGTTATTGTTGTTAAGTACTATTAAGCCAGCTCTAATACCAATTAGGGAGCTCTGGTAGTCTAGTGGCAAGAAGCTGTGCTATAATCCTGAAAGCATGCAGTTAGAGTCCACCAGCTGTTTCACAGGAGAAAGATGCCAATTTCCTCATGTGATTAACTGCCTCTGAAAATCCACTGGGAAGTCAGCTACGGGTCAGTTCCAGCTCAATGATACACAACAACAACAACAATGAATCTATGTACTACAGAATGAAATACTTCCCAATCCTGAACCATAATCACAACTTCTTCTGAATTTAAGCCAATTGTTGAAGCCAACATATCAATCCATTCTCTTAAGAATATCCCTCTTTTCTATTGACCCTCAACTTTAACAAGCATGATATTTATCTCCAGGGACTGACACCTCCAGATAATATGCCAAAAGTATGTGAGGCAGAGTCTCAGGATTCTTGCTTTAAAAAAATCCTTCTAGCTGTTCTTGTTCCAAGACAAATTTATTTGACAGATTTATTTGTTCTCTTGGCAGCCTTTGATATAGTCAATAATCTTCACCAACACCATAGTACAAAGGTATTACTTCTTCTCTGGTCTTCTTTATTCATTGTCTAACTTACATATGCATATGAAACATTTAAAAATACAATCTGAAAAGAGGTAGGTGCATTTTAGCTTCATAATGGTGTCATTGCTCATTAGTACTATCCAGGGACCTTTTTCAGCATATTTGTCAAATGACATGTCCTTTGTTTTATTGCCTGCTATTCTATGTGTCGTGATGATGAATCCAAGTAAAGTGAGATCCTTGAAGCCTTAATCTTTTAATTGTCATGATTTATATTGATTAAGTTGTGAGAACTTTTGTTTTACTGATATTGAAATGTGGCCAATGTACTTACAGTACTTAAATCCATAAGCAGGTGTTTCAAGTCTTCTTGTTTTCAGCAAGCAAAACTGTGTGATTTGCATATTGCAGATTGTTTATTGAGTCTTCTTCCAATACCGATGCCAAAGCCTCCTTCATATAATCCATCTTCTCAGATTATTTATTCAGTGTCCGCATTGAATAGGTATGGTGAAAGAGGACAACTCTGCCGCGTGCTTTTCCTGATTTGAAACCGTACAGCATTCCATTTTTTTTCTATTCTAACAACTGCCTCTTGATCTATGTACATGTCTATGCATGGGAGTGCAATTTCCTGTTTAAAAAGTTCTATTATTTGCAGGTTTATCCATTATTTGTTATGATCAAACATTCAAATATCTCTACATGGTGGACAAAGCACAGTTAAACAGTGTTTTAATGTTCTCTGCATTTAGCCAAGATCTACCTGACAAGCAATATCCTTCAGCCACATCTTTTGAATCCCCATTGATGAATTACTTTAAACATTTTAAAATTGTTTACACTGGAGGACACCTACCTGGCCAACTGACTAGAAGAGATCCATATTTATATCCATTCCAAAAAAGAGTGACATGGCAGAGTGTAGAAATTATTGAACATTACCACTGATATCACACACTAGCAAAATCATGCTGAAGATTATTCAGAAACGACTGAAAAAGTACATTGACAGAGAACTACCAGATATACAGGCTAAGTTTAGAAGAGATCATAGCACTAGAGACATTATTGTCAATGTCATATGGATCTTGGCAGAAAGCAAGGAGTATCAGGAGAATGTCTGTGTTTAATTGACTATGCAAAGGCATTTGACTGTGTGGATCACAACAAATTGCGGCTAACCTTGAGGAAAATGGACACTTGATTATGTTTATGTGAAACCTATACTTGGATCAGGAAGTAGTACTCAGAACAGAGCAGGGAAACACTGCATGGTTTAAAATCAGGAGATAAGTGATGAATCTTGTCTCCATATGTTTTCAGTCTATATGCAGACCAGATCATTCAGGAAGCTAGGCTTTATGAGGAGGAGTGTGATATCAGGATTGGAAGAAGACTCATCAACAACCTCCATTATGCAGTGACACAACCTTGTTTGATGAAACTGAAGAGGACATGAAGTGCTTGCTGCAAAAGGTCAAGGACTGTAGTCTTCAATTTAGATTGAAGCTCAGCATCAAGAAGACAAAGATTCTCACCACTGGGCCAATTGGCAGTACCATGATAGAAGGAGAAAAGATTGAGGTTGTTAACAATTACATCTTGCTTGGCTCCACAGTCAACATTCTCAGCACTGGAAATCAGGAAAACAAAAGATGAATTGCATTGGAAAAATCTGCTGATAAGGACCCCTCCAAAGTACTGAAAAGCAATGATATCAGTCTAGAGACTAAGGTGCACCTATCTAGGCCATGGTCTTCACATTTAATTGCTATGCATTAGCAAGCTGGACAATGAGTAAGAATGACAGAAGAGTTGATGCCTTTGAATTGTGGTTCTGGAGAAGAGTCCAGGGACTGCCAAAACAAAACAAAAACAAAAACAAAAAACAAATATATCTGTCTTGGAGTGGGTGAAACCAACTTTTCCCTTGGATGCTAGGATTTTGAAGCTCTATCTCACATACACTGGGTACATAGCCAGGAGAGACTTGTCCTTGGAGAAGAACCTTGGAAGGGTGGAGGAACAGCACAGGAGAAGAAGATCCTGGATGAGACGGATTGATACAGCAACAAGGGCAATGGAGATTAGTGTGTCAGAATTAGTAAGACTGGCTCAGGGCAGGGCAAGGTTCAGAGCTGGTGTACATAGGATTACTATGGGTCTCAGGTGACTCGATGGTACATAACAATGATGTGATATTTATAAGGGAACTCTGGTAGCTAGCCTATAGGGAGTTGGGCTGCTATCCCAAAGCTCAAGCCTGACAGTTTATTTTTTTCTTTTTTAATTTTCTAATGCAATAATTGTTACCCATGGAGGATAGTGCTTAGTGGAGCGCCCCAATGAAAAGAAGCTTAAAAGTAGGGGTGGTATCCACTTCTGAAAAAGCTTGCCTCCAGAAACTCTTTGAACTTGGAGAAACAATGAAAGTTATATAGGTGTTCAGGTCTTTAGGTCACTATGAGTACACTACTCGATGGCACTTAAAAACAACAACAACTACTAGTTTATTTACAAAATTAAAAAACATTGTTTTCAAGCACAAATTCTTTCAATTTTCCTCATTCCCCCCACCCAACAAATTGTACAACCCCATGATTAATCCTACCCTCCCTGTGCACATCCTCATCTCTCTGCTCCCAGTCTCTCCCTTCTTGGATCCTTATACTCATTCTACCATAATGGTTTCATACAGTATTTATCCTTGTGGTATTGAGTTAGTTCACTCAGCATAATGCTCTCCAGTTCCTCTCAAGTTAGATAATAGTTTACAAAATCATTTTTCCTGCATGCTGCATAGTATTCCATTGTTTAAATGTATCATAATTTTTCAGTCCATTCATTTGTGGTTGGACATTTGGGCTGTTTCCATGCTCTTGTGATAGTGAATAATGCTAATATGAACATTGGTATACAAGTCTCCATTTGTGCCTCAGTTCTGATTTCCTTAGGGTATATGCCAAATAGTGGAATAGCTGGGTCAAGTGGAATTTCTATGTTTTGCTTTTTTGGGGAAGTGCCAAACTGCCTTTCAGAATGTTTGTATCATTTTACAGTCCCACCAACAATGTGTAAGAGTTCCTTTCTCACCACATCCTCTCCAACATCTATTACTTGCTGCCCTGTTAAACTTTCTACTGTTACTTGAGTGAGATGGTACCTCATTGTGGTTTTGATTTGCATCTCTCTTATTGACAGTGATTTGGAGCATTTCTTTACGTGTCTGTTTGCCATTCAAATATCTTCTTCTGTGAAAGTTCTTTCCATGTATCCGTTTTGTAATTGGGTTATTAGTTTTTTTCTTGCGGAGGCCCAGGAGAATTCTGTAAACTTTTGTTCAAGATTCTTGTCTGAGATGGTATTACCAAATGTTTGTTCCAGTCTGTAGGTTTTCTTTTCACTCTGTTGGAAAAAGTTTCTGATGCACACCTGGATTTAATCCTAAGAAGGTCTCATGCACTAATTTTATCCTCTACAGGAAATAAAAGGTATCCAGACAGGCAAAGAGATGGTTAAAATGTCACTATATGCAGATCATTGATAGTGTACACAGAAAACCCCAAAGACTAACCAAAAAAAAGTTAGAGTTAATAGGCCAATTTAGTAAAGTTGCAAGATATAAGATCCATATCCAAAAATCAATAGGATTCCTCTATAAGAACAAAAAGAGCTCAGAAAAGGAAATCAAGAAAGCAATACAATTTATAATAGCCAACCATAAATTGAGATACTTGGGAGTGAACCTACAAAATACCTATATGAAGAAAGCTACAGAGTATTTCTGCAAGATACAATAAAAGACCTAAAGAAATGGGAAAATGTGCCCTGTTCATTGATAGGAAGATTTAATATTGTGAAAATGACAATCCTACCAAAAGCAATCTACATGTTTAATGCAATCCAAACCCGGATACCTAATTCATTTTTCAAGGAGCTTGAACAGGAAATTATCAAATTTATTTGGAAAGGCAAGAGACCCTGAAAAAGCAAAACACTTCTGAGAAACAAAAATGAGATTGGAGGCATAGCACTCCTTGACCTCAAAATGTGCTAAACGTAGTAGTAACCAAAACAGAGTGATACTGGTACAATGACAGGCACGTAGACCAATGGAACAGAATTGAGAAACCAGAAATAGACCCAGACTTCTATGGTCAACTGGAAATCAAAGCTATCAAATGGGGAAATGACAACCTCTTCAACAAATGGTGCTGGCAAAACTGGACTTCCACCTGCAGAAAACTGAAATAGGATCCACATCTCACACCACACACTAAAATCAACTCAAGATGGATCAGAGACCTGGGAGTGAAGCCCAAACCATTAAGTTCATAAGAGACAAACTGGGATTAAGTTTAGAATTGCTAGTCCAAGGTAAAAAAAGACTTCTGACAGTTTAAATCCTCCACTAGCTCCTCAAAAGAAAGGTAGATAATTTCCTCCCTTGTGATTTATAAATTTAGAAACTTAATAGAAGGTCAGCAGTGAGTTGGTTCCAACTTGATGATAATGTTGCATTTTATGATGTTAATGAAATTGTTTGATGATCTCCACAAAACAGGTCAAAAATAATCATCACGTTCAGTTGTCCAACCAGGTAGCCAACCATCCTCCAAATTTCTTGACACAAACAAGTAAGCATATCCAGCATTGCGTCTGTTGGAACATTTCAATTGGTACTTTGTCAATTCCTGGAACCTTGTTTGTTGCCAATGCCTTTTATATAGCTTAGACTTCTTTCCTTATTACCATTGAGCTTGATCATATATTGTCTCTTAAATGTCTATCAGTTATTTTTGATATAGTAACATGCTGTATTATTATTTTTTTAAGCTTTGAAACAACATTTATTTAGCTGGTTATTTCAAATTTTTTATATATGTTGCTTTTTCATACCAAATCTTTCCCATTTCCTTCAACTCCCTCGCACCACCCGCCAAATTGTACAACCTTATTATTAACACCTCCATCTATCTTTTTATCTGTTCTTGATGTGTCTGGTGTTGATCGATATTTTCCCCATAGAATTTTTAGTGTTGCAAATCAAGACTTCCCCTATCCCCCAGTTGTTGTTTGTGTGTTTTTTTCGGCTTGAGAAACACTTAACATTGTCTTCTCTTTAGGTTATCTAACTCAGGGTCTTTGCACATTTAATGATAATATTTTGCTTTGTCAAGTTACCCTTTAAATTTTCTGTTTAGCTCTCTTATTAACTAATTTTTTTAATTTGCTTTAGCTTCTCTATATTCAGGAACAAAGTTTAGAATCTCCTGTATTTTAAAACAAAGCAAGAAGAAACAAAGGACTTCTCAGTTCAGAGTTCTTTCTCCTTAACATAGCTCTAATCAAGGAATGAACTCTATAATGCAAGGAAAATGTACACATAGCAAATGTATGTACTCACCAATCCAAAATGCAATTTTAGTTGAAGTGAATTATTTTGTAGTTGCCTATACCTGCCCAAAGGACAGCAAGTCAATGCTTTTCAATCATCCTTCCTTAGAAGACACGCTTTAGATTGATATAAGATCCATATGATATAGTTGATCAAACCCTGAAGGACGACTCTTCTTTATATATAAGGGTATATTTTTATTAATAATTTGGCCACAGAGGCATTTTAAGTACTTATAACTCTGTGGTACCTCTAGAAAGAGTCTTCAACTTTTGCCAGTCTCCATACAACCACTTCACAATTCTCTCCTCTGAAGGAGCCCAAGTTGCAACAGCATCACCACTAGAGAAATATATTACTTACACAATTCATATCACTGTCAGAAGGTATGAAGTCAATCATTTGTGGCATAATTTCTGCTAAAGATAATGAAATCTTCATAAAATTGCCAAAAGTCTGAGAGTTATAGGCTCTACCACACAATTTGCTGAATCGTATTTTCAGCTCTGTTTCCATGTGAACCTGCTCTTTGCAAGAGGATCTTTGGACTGTGAGCATAAGTTTTAACTTTGCCACTTGATAGTGGGGGGGATATAGTAAAGCCATGTCCCTAATGGGGTCATAAACTTTCATGAATGAAACTAGGAACAATAATGTTTCAAGGTTCTAAATTGGTAGGAAGTTGTACTGCCAACCTAAAGGCAGGCAGGTTGAATCCACCAACTGCTCCTCAGGAGAAAGATGAGCAATCTCATGCCATGCAATTTACTACCTCTGATAATCCATGAGGCAGGGAGTCAACTATGAGTTGGTTCCCACTCAATGGCAATGAGTTTTGTAATAATGCTTTTGTTTCATGGTTTTTGTAACTGGTAAATTATTTTATATATATATATATTATTATATATAATGTTGTTGTTGTTGTTGTTAAGTGCCTTCAAGTCCGGAAACCCTATGAACCTGGAGTGCCTCCAGAAACCCTATGAACCTGGAGAAAGGATGAAAGTCATGCAAGTGTCGAGGACTTTTCGTTCATAGGGTCACTATAAGTTGCCTATGACTTGACAACACTTAACAACATAGAGACCACTTGGCTTAGCGGATCCAAAGTGATGCTATCAAGCCAGAGGTGGGTGACTCTAATCCATGGCTCTCAGGACTGTTTTTCCTTGTTTTTGGTCAAACATTCTTCTGGGTCTTATATCTCTGGTGTGTCTACTTGCTGTACAGAGGTAACTTGTGGTTGGTTAATAATTATATATTGTAATATAATTATATATAATATATATTATATAATTTATAATGAAAGACCTTAAGATGTGGTTCAGCACATTGAGGCTCGGTATGTAATATTTTTATTTGCTTTTTAATTTCCAGTTCTGCCTATAGCTTCAAGATTTATGACTCCTGGTTCAGGATGATCTATCTACTCACCAGAAAGCCTTCTACTGGCTTCACATAACCCTTTCCAGCTCGCATGTGGTAAATATTATAGCCAAATTATATGCTTGAAAATGATTAAGTGTGTGCACATTGTGACCAATTAATTTTTCCTTCTATTACATTATTATGATGTTTAGAATTAATTAAGAGGGCTCTGTTGATGTAGTCTGTTGGGAGTTGCCCTGCTAATTCAAAGTGTTGCCTCTCTGGCAGTTCAAATTCACCACCGGCTCCAAGGAGAGAGAAAGATTGGCACTCCCTTTCCCACATTATTTGCAGGCTCCAAAACCCTCCTGGAATGTAAACTGCAAGTCCATTCTGACTTAATGACAATGAGAGTAAGAATGAGAGGATTAATTAAGTCATTGTGCTAAATCTACCATAGTGAAAAAAATTGGGTGCTAGCTACAATGATTAGAATGGTTTGTGGTGACAGTAGGAGATATTTGATGGCTCAGTAGTTTTGTTTTTAAGAAAAATGAACACATTTCCCCCCATAATACCTTTTGGAACAGTTGTTTTCTTCAAAACAGCCTCAGATATTTTAGGGTACTTTGCTATAACTCTACAGACTTAAAAACATTGTTTTACAGTCTGGCCCACTAAGAATAATGATCTCTCCTGTTCCTTGTTTTTCTGGGTGATTAAGGGTTTCCTGACTGGCCTTAGGCCATCTGCCCTGACTTCTGTTTTTTTCTCTCAAGGATTTAGAACCTTATCGTCAAAAATGATCTCTTACTCAGAGAGCTTTTTCAAGCCCCAGAAGGTAGAAAGTGTTTGCTGGGTGTGCTCAAATCTAGTAATAATAATAATTTAAAAAAACCCAACCTAAAAAACGCAAAACAAAACTTACAAGTGGTGCTTCTTGATTGTATAAAACAGTCCTATCATTTATGCTCCTTTAAGCAAATTAGGTGTAAATTATTTCAAGGAGGCCAAAGTTCTTCTCTGTGTTATTATGAGGATAATTCCACACGTTTTCCAACTGTAAGATTTGGCCTCTGAGAGCAAAACAAGAAAAGATCTGTGGCCTGTGGCCAGTGCACACCTCTCCATGGGGGATTCCAGCATATGGGTGATTTTCAACCAGGTTGACATAAATCAGACTGTGTGGAGCAACTGCATTCTGATCACTGTGTAGGGAGACGGCTGGATAGTGTTACACTCCCCTCATTAGGCAGTACCAGAGTTGAGCTGTGGAGTTGAACTTTTAGCTATATCAGAATAAAGGTGTGGGAGTAAAGAGAGGCAAGAAAGAGGCAGTTTACTCTCCATAACCTAGCCTTCACAGACAGGTTAGAGGGAGATTTCTGAACCTCATTTTTGCAGCTAATTTCTTTGCAAACTGAGCTCAATAAAATCATCAAGTATTTGGTCCACAAAAGTCAAAAGGTAAATCTTTTGGGTGAGATTTGGGATAATTCTTTTAAAATTGTGACATTCTGTCATGATGCCCTACTATCAGAAACTCTGGCAAATTTAAGATTGTAATATGTAATAAAATTACTTGTTAGTGTTCAGAAACATTTTCTTTAAACAAAATTATTTGCTGTTTCTGGTCAATAAGATCTGAAAGTTGAGCAAGGAGTAAGGTTGACAGAAGAAGCCATGCCTTTGAATTGTGGGATGACAGAAGAGTACTGAATAGTCCAGAAACTTCTAAAAGAAAATAAGTCTCTTTTGGAGGAAGTGCAACCAGGTTGCTTCTTAGAGTCAAGGATAGTAAAGCATTTCACATTCGTGGAGCATGTTGTCAGGAGAAGCCACTCATTGAAGAAACACATCTTGCTGGAAAATGTGGAAAAAAATCACAGAGACAAAGGATGATCCTCAACAAAATAATTCACAGAGTGACTCTAACAATGCAGCAAAATGCAGCCTTCTTCTGCATATGGATGAGAGTGAAAACAGTTTAAAAGCGATACATTATAGGGTATTATGATTCTCACAGGAGTCCGGAATGAAGGGTTCCATAGTGGAGTGTACCCGGGGCAGGGTGAAGGCAAGGAGAAAATGAAATGGAAATCCAAAATCTCTGTAAATTTTCATTAAAATTAATTTTTTAAAAAAAGAAAAAATAAGTAAAATCTGAGCTCAAGAAAAGCTCTGGATCTAAAGATTGACTTGGAGAAACTGCAGGATTACAGAAACCTGATGCATGCGTGGAGTTGAAATCAGTAAAAGCCAAAAAAGTGAGGAACCTGAAGGGATACAAGACATGGTTTCAGGTAATGATGAAAAGAACTGGGGGCTTGGGGGTAGGGTGGGTGCAGGTGGTGAGGGGATGGATGACTTCTAGATTGTAAAAAATCAGTAAATTTTATAAGCCATTTGCTTTCAGAGACATATCCTTAAAATATTTGAGTGATATGATTGCTCTCTTTTTCTCTCCCTCTCTGTGTGAACAGTGGGTTCGAATATTTATTTATGCTCTGTATCTTTTTATCTTTTTTTGTGTTAGTGTTTATGATGTTATTCTTTCTACCTGTATATATGTTTTGAATATTGCTATAAAAAATGAAGAAATAAGAAGGAAAAAAAGCTACCTAAAAACAGTGTTTCAAAGATGTTGTTGTTTGTTGTTATGTGCCGTCGAGT
>NW_006399752.1:1993404-1997440 GCF_000299155.1 Elephantulus edwardii | reverse complement strand
AAACCAATAAAATAACAATTTTATTTTAAAAATACTATATAGGCCAAAGAAAACTATATATGCTATATATATGTTAACTATATGATATATGTGTGTGTGTGTGTGTGTGTGTGTGTGTGTGTGTGTGTTAACACTCATCTACCAGCCTGTCTAATGCCTTCAGTGTTTCTGTGGCACTGGAAATTATTTCAAATATCAGCAGGGTTGGCCCAAGGGGGAAAGGTTTCAGAAAAACTTCTAGACTAAGGTAAAAAAAAACATAGCCGTCCATTCACTTCAGAAATAATGGGTACTCGAAAATCCTTTAAATAATATCGGGGAGCTGCTCCCGATGGGACATACAACTGAGGAAAAGCTTCCTGCTCACGGTTGGGTTTTGGGTGCCATCAAGTACAACGCATGCCAACATTAAGAACAACAGACCTGAACCCCACCCTATCGTATGCCATCCTCACACTCTCTGACACACACAAGCCCATTGATACATTCACTGTGTCAATCCACCTATTTGAGGGTCTTCATGATACATTCACTGTGTCAATCCACCTATTTGAGGGTCTTCATGATACATTCACTGTGTCAATCCACCTATTTGAGGGTCTTCATCTCCTTTACCATCTGTCCACCTTTCCAAGTATCATGTCCTTCTCAAAGGAATAGCTTCTACTAGCAGCAACCTCAAAGTACATGAGACAAATCTCATTGTTTTTGCTTCCAAGGAGCACTCTGGCAACTTCTTCAAGATATTGCTGTTCTTTTGGCAGTCAATGGGATATTTGGTATTCTTCTAGAATTGTTGTTGTGTACCACTGAGTCAGAACCAATACATACCTGACCCTCCAGTGGGTTTTCAAAAGCAGAGATTGCATGAGAGAAGACTCCCCATTCTTCTCCCAAAGTACAGCTTGTGGATTTGAACCACATGCCTTTGACATTGCAGCACCACTTCTTAACACTAGGCCAACAATACTACAGTTTAAAGTCATCAGTTCTTCTGTCATCCTTCAGCACAATTATACTTTGAGGTCTACTCAAGTAGGGTCTGCTTAATGATGATGAAGAAGTAAAGCTTTCACTCAATGAGGGATCTTTGTTTCCTGATGCAGCAGGGCTTAGAAAAAGGAGAAACAGCTGCAAATAGCCATTAATACTTGAAATGTACAACATACATTATGTAAACACATAGTCATAGTCTTAGGAAATACATACTGATATATTACATAGAAAAATATTCAGAATGAGAGAGAGGAAAAGTATGAGAAAGCAAATTTTGCAGTGAAAAGTGGGGTAAAGACTATAAGGGCATTCTCTGTATTATTCTTCAAAACTTTCTATAGATTTGAAATTATTTCAACATAATAAATGAAGAAAAGACAAGTCTGCATGTTATTCTGAATTATTCTCAGACATTATACTTGCCAAGAAAAAGAAAATGTGTCCACGTATCATTATGCTGCTATGTTATTCTCCCCTATTTTAAAGATTTATCTTTTTCTGGGATGTTATGAATGTTTGAAGAACACAATCAATGCACTAATTACTTTTCAGAACTTAACATCTCCTAATTCTTTTTGTTGTGTTTTTTTCCACACATGTATTAATTTTATTACATATATAAAACAAAGTTTTGAAGATCAATCTCTTAGCCCCCAAATGTTCTTTTTTTTTTATTTTTGTAAGTAAAATGGATTTAAATACATGTCCCTTTATGGTGAAATCTTCTCAGCTTTATCTCTTCTGATCTTTCCCACAACTCTGTGGATTCAAGTATTGAACTAAATCTTCTCTTTATTAATTTGCTTACAATGTTTGTATACATTGTGTTTCACACTATTCTTCACTCACATTGTTTCATACAATCATTTTCATGCTTTATGTTTTATAAAATTAATCACCATTGGACCTTGCCCATCATTACCCTGTCTTTTCACCTGGGTCCTTCCCATTTTCTTCCCCACCTACCTGAACCCACAGAACTGTGCAAGCCTGTGGTTTCACCCCTATGCAACTTCACCCCTCTTCCCACACCCCTTTCCCCATTGAGCTCCCATACATGTTTTACTAGTTATCCTTCTGTTTTTATGATAATGGTCTTTTGCAGTATTTGTCTGTATGAGACAGAGTTAGTTCACTCATCATAATGCTCTCCAGTCTCTCCCAAGTTATGTAGTATTTTTCAAATTATTGCTCCTGAGTACTGCATATTATTCCATTATGTGAATATACCACAATTTCTTAAACCATTCAGTTGTGATTGGACATTTGAGCTGTTTCCATGTTCTTGCAATGGTGAATAATACTGCTATAAGCATGGTGTACAAATCTTCATTTGCGTCTCAGGTCATACAGAGTTTCTATGTTCAACTTTTTGAGGAAACACAAAACTGTCTTCCAGAGTGATTGTACCATTTTATAATCCCACCAACAGTGCATGTGAGTTCCACATCCTCACCAACATTTATTGCTTGCTGTCCTACTAAACTTTTCCACTGGTACTCAGGTCAGATGATATCTCATTTTGGTTTTGATTTGTATCTCTCTTATCACCAGTGATTTTTAGCATTTTTTTCATGTGTCTAAATGTCCTCTGTGAAAAGTCTTCTCATGTATTTTGCTCATTTTGTAAATGGTTTATCAGTCTTTTTTTCTTGCGGGGCAATGAAGGATTCTGTAAACTTTTGATATGAGACCCTTGTCTGAAATGGTATTGCCCAATGTTTTTTTCCTAGCCAGTAGGTTTTCTTTTCACTCTGTTGGAAAAGATTTTTTATGTGCTCAGGGATTTAATCTATAGAAGTTCCCATTCATCCATGTTATCGTCTCCAGATTGTGCATTTCTGGCTGTATTTGGAAACCTCTTCATAGCATAGAATAGGCCATCTAAGCTTGATCTCAATTTGTTACTGGTGAACTTTATGGTTTTGAGCTTTACTCCTAGGTCTTTGATCTACCTTGGATTGATTTTTGTGTATAGTGTGAGATGTGGATCCTGTTTCAGTTTTCTGTAGGTAACAGTCCAGTTTTGCCAGTACCATTTGTTGAAAAGGTTTCATTTCCCCAATTTACAGATTTCCTTGTCGAATATTAGTTTATCATAGATACAGAGGTCCACTTCTGAGTTCTCAATTCTGTTCCATTGGTCTATGTGCCTGTCATTGTACCAGTACCATGTAGTTTTGGTTATTATCACTGTGTAGAAGGTTTTAAGGTCAGAGAGTGCTATTCCTGCACTTCATTTTTGTTTTTCAGAAGTGCTTTATTTATTCGGGATCTCTTTCTTCTTCAAAACAATTTGACAATTTCCATTTCTATCTTTTTGAAAAATAAATTTGGTATCTGTATTGGGATTGTGTTGAACATGGAGATTGCTTTGGATAGGATTGCCATTTTTACAATATTGAGTCTTTTACAATATCTGAGTTCTCTTTGTTACTGTGGAGGAAGTCAACTGATTTTTGGATATTGGTCTTGTATCCTGCCACCACTGTCATTACTTCTATTCAGTATTGTATTGGAAGTACTTGTTAAGGCAATAGACAAGAGAAAGATATAAAAGGCATCCAGATTGATTGGCAAAGAGGTGGTTAAACTGTTGCTATATGCAGATGATCTGCTAATGTATACAAAAAAACCCAAAGACTCAACAAAAAATTGTTAGAGTTAATGGACCCCAAAGTGTTCTTATCATATGTAAATGTTTCAAGAGGTAGAATGAAGCCTTGTCATAGAAAACCAGCAATGTTGGATTGAGTCACTGATTACAGCCATTTAAATGACATTTGAAAGCAAACTGACCTATAGTTTATTTCGATAACTTTAACCTACTATCATTTTGTGTTCTTATTTTCTGAATGGTTTATCTATAGTTAGTCCATGTTTGAAGCTGCTTATGATATGTCAGTGGTCCTCACTCTGTCTCATTCTGTGTGTGTGTGTGTGTGTGTGTGTGTGTGTGTGTCTGTATAGCTGTGTACCATAGAGTCAGAACTGACCCATAGGTTACCCCTCCAGTAGGTTTTCAGATATGTTGTTGTTG
>NW_006399752.1:1989162-1993144 GCF_000299155.1 Elephantulus edwardii | reverse complement strand
TATATATATCTTCCAGTTATATATACACATATAAAATCATAAGTAAAACCCAATAATGAGAATATTTATTTATTCTCATATAGGCAAGCCTTGCCTATTAATCTTGATGGTGCCCATAATATACACCTTAAAAACAAAACAAACAAACAAAATAACCCAAACCCAAGCCCAAAACTGCAACATTTGTTTTTTTGGATAAAAGGTACTTTGAGTAGAAAAGTAAGTTTATTTGCTTTCTCTTAAAAACTGAGCATCAATAGAACTACAGAAAGTTTAGAGCATATGAAGAGAGAAAACAATTAAAAACAACAATTCATGCTTGATTATTTTCATCCTTTTTTCCTCTTCCTGTCTCCCCATTCTTAGCTCTAATTTTGAAGAGTAGATACTCTCTATCTCGTTTTTGTCATCACTTAAGTTTGGTTGGGATATTTGGACTGGCGTTGGCCAAAAACACATTCTAAGACTGGGAATTAGTGGAGAAGAGAGTCTATACTACTGAGGATATAATATTTTGCATAGATGGTTTCATTTATTCCACACAAGAATTCTCCATTTATTACTTTAACATTTGTATCTTAGGTTAATATTTTTATCTTTATTTTACTGAAGAAACGAAACCTCAGAAACATTAAATGAATTGCTTAAGGCTAAAAGCACCAAGTAAGAAGCCAAGATTCTATCCAGAAACTATCTTACTGTAAACAACATACCAAAATTTGCTGCTTCTTGAGCACCCTTCCAAGAGAAATTCATCTTTTCGCATTTCACTTTTCATCCTTGACCTCTCAGTGATTGCCAAGAGGTCATTCCCTAAATCAGAAGCCAGGGAGCCAAAGCAGTCACGGTAGACTATGTGTGTGGTTGGGACAGCTCTGAATGGTATTTTGAAGCCAATATTAAAAATTGACTCCAAAAAGGGGTTATTTATTGAATCACTGCATGTAGTCTCACCTTAAGCTTTCTTTGGTGGTCTTCCTTCTAACTAATGACAAAGTAAGACCTAGTTTATTTTATGGGAACTGAGAAAGTCACAGCACAGGGTGGTCTTAAGTTTCAGAAAAATTTAGCTTTTGTTAACATAGACTTTTTCCCAATCCTTAAATTCACACTTCTATGCGTAAACAAAAGTTTAAGAGTCATATGTTTTCAATGGGGCAATGAGCTCCTCAGTGGGAGCGGCTACACATTTGCCATTCAGTCATGGTGACTGAATAGGTTGTACTTGTGATGAAACTCATCATGTTTGAAAATCAGTTAGCCTTTGCCAACTTTCCCTTAGATTTAACTTTTAATGGGTTTTCTTAAAGTCACCAATAGCTGTACTATGGGATTCTACAGGCTTGCTGCTTTCTGATTAATTTTTCACCTCAAACCCATGAAAACTGACTTTTCTACATTCCAATATGTATTTCCCTAGGCATAACTGACTGAAAGGAATTAAATTATACTAATATTTTTTCTTTCTTTTTGGCTTGAAACATTCCCAAGGCTTCCCAAAATATGGGCTCAAGCTATATTTATGGCCAAAATAAAAAGCCATTTAAATATATATTAAGTTGCAGAATCAGATAAAGATTACAGCACACATCTATTAAATCTGCTCTTTGTGAGTTCTATTTGAATCCATTTCAACAAGTTTAGTCTAAAAGCTTTACATTAGTTAGTCATCATTAACATGCTAGATGGCAGTATCACTGTTGTTGTTAGGTGCCGTTGAGTCAAGTACAACTCCTAGTGACCCTATGAACAAAAGATCTGAACCCAATCCTGTCCTGTTCCATCCTCACACTTCCTGACATACAAAAGCCCTTTACAGCAGTCACCTTGTCAATCCACCTGATTGAAGGTCTTCCTCTTTTTTGCTAATCCTCTATACTTTCCAACATCGTGTCCTTCTCCAAGGAATAGCATGTCCAAAGTATGTGAGGTGAAGCCTCATCATTCTTGCCTCCAGAGAGCACCCCAGTTGCACCATCTCCAAGATGGACATATTGGTTTTCTTTTCTTGGCCATCCATGGGATGTTCAGTGCTTTTCTTTAGCACCACTGTTCAAAAGTGTTAATTCTTTTTCTGTCATCCTTATTAGTTGTTCAGCTCTTCAGTACATAACTAGTAGATGGAAAGACTAGGGCTTAAATCAGACACACCTTAGTCCTCAAACTGACATCACTAATCCTCAATAATTTGTAAAGGTCACTAACTACAGGTTTTCTCATTGCAATACATCTATTTCCTGATTACTGGTACTAAGTGTGTAAATTGTGGATCCAAACAAGATGAAGCTATTGGACAGTTTCAAACTCTTCTCCATCCATCATGACACTGTCTTTTGGCACAGTGGAAAGAATCTTTGCTTTGTTGACATTGAGACACAAGCCATACTTAAGGCAACATTCTTTGGTGTTCTGCAACAAGTTCTTCAAATCCTCCTCACTTTCATCAAGGAAGGTTGTGCCATCTGCATAATGCAGGTTATTGATGAGTTTCCCTCCAGTCCTGATGACACATTCCTCTTAATAGAGTCCACCTTCTTGGATAATTTAGTCAGCATATGGAGATAGAATGCAACTCTGACACACTCCCTTCCCAGTTACAAACCATACAGTGCTCCCCTGCTCCATTTGCACAATAGCCTCCTGATGCAGGTATAGGTTCTGCATGAGCACAGTCAAGTGCTCTGGGATTCCCGTTCTTCTCAATGTCAGCCACAACTTGTCATGACCCAGTGAAATGCCTTTGTATAGTCAATAAAGCGCAAATAGACATTCTTCTGGTATTCTATGCTTTCAGCCAGGAGCCATCTGACATCAACATTGATTTCCTTGCTGCCATGGCCTCTTCTAAATCCCACTTAAACTCCTTGCAATTCTCTATCTGTGTACTGTTGCAGCCATTTTTAAAATGATCTTCAGCAGCATTTCACTTGCATATGATATAAATTATATTGTTTGATAATTTCCACATTCAGTTGGATCACTCTTCTTTGGAATGGGAATAAGGACCTCTTCCAATCCATTGGCCAGACAGTTGTCCTCCAAATTTCCTGCCCTAGACTGATGAGTGCATCCAAGGCCGCATCTGTTCATTGAAACAAGTCAATTGGTATCACATAGATTCCCAGGGCCTTATTTTTTTGCTAGTGCCTTCAATGTAGCTTCCATTTCCTCATTCATTACCATTGGATCCTGTTAAGATGGTACTTCATGAAACTTTTCAGTGTCAATCAATTCTTTCTCGTACAATGATGCCGTGTATTCCCTCCATCTTCTTTTGATGTTTTCTAGGTCATTCAATATATTGCCCACAGCAACTTTCAATACTGTGACATGAGCCCTAAATTTATTTTTCAGTTCTCTCAGCTTGAGGAATTCAGAGCTGCTATTTAGTCAGTCCCCGAATCATGGTGATATTATGTACAAGAAAATGAAATGCTGGCTGCTGCTGCACCATCCTCATGATTCTATAGGATCAGATCATTCTAGTCCATATCTTTTTTCATTGACTGAATTTGAAAGCAAATGGCCAGATCTTTCTTCTTGGTTTTAATTTGAACCTGTTCAGTAACATAGCAACATACAACCTCAGCTGACAGATAGGCAATGACTACACAGGTGTGTGTTGTGCAGGAATCAAACTTCAGTGTACTCCATAGTTGTTGCTGTTGTTGTTATGTGCCATCGAGTCATTTGCGACTCATAGCGATCCTATGTACAAGAGCTCTAAACGCTGTTCTATCCTGTGCCAACCTAGCCATCTCAAACGCACTTATTCCTACCACTCCAGTCACAGAATCAGTCCATCTCATCGAAGGTCTTCCTCTCCTTCGCTGTCCCTCCACTCTACCAAACATGATGTCCATCTCCAAGGATCAGTCCCTCTTTGCAACATGCCCAAAGTATGTCAGATGAAGATTCAGAATCCTTGACTCCAAGGAGCATTCTTCTCTAGGACAAACCTGTTTGTTCTCCTAGCAGTCCA